>NW_016234495.1:0-1165 GCF_001687245.7 Rhagoletis zephyria | reverse complement strand
GCTGAGCTGCTGCTGTTCTGAAAGTGCACACCACTACCGCTGCTTCTACTGCTGCTGATAATCAACAGTCATACAATCATCAAAGAGTCACAGACACACTCACACAGCCACAATAACTGATAGCAGCAGCAGCAGCAGCTCTGGCAGCAGCCAATCGTCCGTTCACTGCAGCAGTCGGCACTTGAATGAGAGATGCAGGGAGAAAGAAGACAGAGGCGCCGAGTGCAACTTGGCGGCGGCGCCGACGACGCCGGCGTTGATGCCGATGCCGCCGCAAACATAACGGCAACCAAAATGGAGTAGAGTAGAAAAGAGGAGAGAGAAAACAGCAGCAGCAGCTCAAGACGTCAAAGGAGAGAGAGATCATCAAAGAAAGAAAGTCAATCGTTGTCCTCCTCGTCTAAAACACTACCACCACCACCACCACCACCGCTAAAGAGATAAGATAGTTAAAACTTTGGTCGTAAAAGCAAAAAATGAAAAGGAGATATCCAAGGGTCGACTAACCCTCAGTTTTCAACTAGGGTTTAACGGTTTTCGCTCGTTTTTGTCCTTGAAAGTTAGTTCGTCAGTCACTCAATCTGCTGACGCTGATTCAGTTTCCGCCGCCTCCGAAGCTTTGGTGGTGGAAGTTGACCCATCAACAGCACTCAAGCACACTTTAATGCAATCCCATCCCATCCCATACTCAATCTTTTCCCCACTCTCCTAATGACGTCTTTCACTTTCTGTGTTGATGGTGCAATAGAGAAAACAACAGCAGCAGCGATGGTGGACATACCAGTGACACATCAAGTGCTGAGGGGAAAACGGAGAAGAAGAAGAAGAACATTTGAGCATCACTACAAAAGAGAGGAAGCTCATCACAGAGAGAGAGTAAAAATTGAAAACAAAAACAGCAGTGACAGTTTTTGTTGTTTGAAGGCATCACTGGTAACAACATCTGATGATGATGATGGTATCATTTACATCCACTTTTGCTTCTGACTAATCCCAGCCCCTCCTTTCTTTCTAGCAACAGTGGTCTCCTAGTGTCAGCACTAATCCTTAATCATCATCACCAACCATCATCATGGTCGCTGACAGAGACAATCTGCTGCTCTTGTTCACCACCACCACCACCACCACCACCACCACCGCCGTCATAAGACCAAAACCGGCATTC
>NW_016234494.1:0-1165 GCF_001687245.7 Rhagoletis zephyria | reverse complement strand
AAGTTCGACAGACGTCAATGGAAAATATGTCAATAACTAAAGGCTATTTTGGAAGAGATGCCATTTCGTGTAAATGATTTTTTTTTGTTCAGAAAGAAGAAGAAAATTGGGTCGAATAAGGAGGTCATCCATCATCTGCTCCCTTAAAAAGGAAAGTAGGAAGCTATGGTGCTGGCCTGCCTACGAGGAAACCTGACAGAAGTTTATGATTGCCATCAAGAAAAGCCAAAGAGTCTCTTGGAAGAATTTATTTGATAGCTTGGAGAAGCAATCGGAGAGCGAACGCATGAAAAGAATTATAGCGAAGGTTGCGACGACTCCGATGCATGCACATTAAGGTGGTCCAAAAAAAGCAATGCCAGAATTTTAATGCTCTGGCCGCCTTGGTTTGTTCTATACCAAAAAAATCTACCCCTGTTTGATTTTATTTTGAAATTAAAAATTATTTAGAGCTTAAAGTTTTCCATACATTTTGTATGTGGAAAAAAAAACAAATTTTCGTAGAAAGCGTATATAACTCTTGAAAATCAATATTTTTCGATAAGAAAACTGTGTTTATCTTCAGGAGACTTCCAAAAAAATTACCAAATTGTTTATTTACCCATTTTTTTAATAGTAACGATATTTTATGGGTCCCATTGCAGTTTTTGGAGGTTTTGGCGGACCTATAACAATGAAAAAATGGTTAAATAAATAATTGGGTATTATTATTGGACATCGCCTGAAGATAAAACGAGTTTTCCGAACAAAATATATTTATTTTCGAGAATTCTGTACCGTTTCTACGAAAAATTATTTTTTTTTCCCCCATATAAAGTATGTACATGGAAAATTTTGAGTGCTTTGTACGGCCTCTAAATACTTCTTTGTTTTTAAAATCAAAAATCAGGAGTACATTTTTTCGTTATAGAACAATCTTAGAGGTGAGAGCATTAAAATTACGAGTTTACTTTTTTTACCACCCTAATATACATTAGAGTGTATTTAGAAACCGAGTGGCGANAACTGATAAACCTCAACTTTTTTCTTCCTCAAGGTAGAGGGGTGAGTGGGAAAGCAGCACCAAGTTTCATGCGATCTGATACACATCGCTTTGTGTGCTGTATCCACCTGATTTAGAAAAACTGGCCTGTTTTCAACTAAGTTCTCTTTTCAAAAAAAAACG
>NW_016234493.1:0-1165 GCF_001687245.7 Rhagoletis zephyria | reverse complement strand
ATAAACACCCGGAAATGCTACAATGAGCAGAGGGCGCTAGCGGATTGTTTGTTGTTGCGCACACCCACATGGTGCACAAATGCGACGCAAAATACATAAGTATTTGGCTAAGTGTGCTTGTGTGTGTGTGTACATGGGTATTTTCCGTTGACTCCTATGTACATACATACATACATCCATACGTGCTATATATTTGACGCTTAAGCGCTGCCAACACTCGCGTCTCCACAGCCATTTGTGGATTTAATTTAAAAGGAAATGGCTTCTCGCAAACAACTTTCGCTGCATGGTTTTTCAGCTCGTATATCGTGAGATACATACATACATACATACATATATAAAGCAACAATGTTGGATTATACATACATATGTAGGCGAGTACCTACATATGTACATTGGCGTGCGTGGTCGCGAAAGGTTGCGCGAATGTCTGGCAAAAAAAAAATGAAAAAAGCCGTTGCGAACGAAGTTGCAAAGGACATGTGAAGGGGCACGCGATGTTGTCCTTTTTATTACGATTATCTGTGGCATTGTTGCTGGTGTTGGCGCCGCTGTTGTTCCATTTAATCAGAATACTGTTGTTGGCAAATGAAAGTGAACGCGTCAATGGGTCGATTCGTCGTCGGTATATGTATGTATGTATAACTCAGCATGTATGTATACATATATGTATGTGTATGTGCGTGGGCGGGACTATTTTGTTGTTGCTGTTATTCATGCTTCAAGAATTAAGCGAGAAATTGCTATTCATCGTATAATTAATGCGTGTACATATGCATATTGATTTACTTATTCCACTATATTTCTTTCCTTAATTCGTCGTTTAGTTCGTGATATATTTAATTGCTTCTGTAATGCTGATTGCGTCAAAATGATTTGGCGTTTGCATATAATTTCGAAATTTTTGTATGCAATACTTGTGATTTATGTACGTATGTACGCATGTCAACCAATTCATTTTATTTATCCTGTTGATTCTAAAATAATACCAGAAATTCTGAAAAGGATATGTCCATATGTATGTTCGGGTGTCCCTTATATGGCCAATTTTAAAATAATGTTCCGAATACTTTGAGAACGGGTTTCAATAACATTCCTTTTTGTAAAGATGAATTCGCATTTAAGGTTTCAGCTTAATTGAATAATTTTCTGGTGTGCCACAAAG
>NW_016234491.1:0-1165 GCF_001687245.7 Rhagoletis zephyria | reverse complement strand
GGAAATTTTATAACCGAAAATAATGAATTTTAATTAATATAAGTGCTTAGTTGTTGTTGCACAAGGTGAATGTGACAAACTTCAACTAAGCTGACATTATCAGTATAAAAAAACCACTTTTATTTAAAAATATTTAAAAAAGTCTTGTAATCTTTTTTCTATACAACTTGCCATCATTTCGTAATGTTTGATTTTACTTACCGATTTAATTTCATTTTACTTTTAAACAGGTGGCAACCCTCATTGAGAATATTTTTTTTAACAAAGCTCTCTTACTTTACTTTTGATCAACAGCCACATTGCAATACTTTATTTTATTTATGGAAAAATAGTATTGCGCTTTTAAACAGGTGGCAAGCCTTTTAAAAATAAACTTTTTTTAAGCTTTATTAATTCATCACCCAAATTTTAATCCTCATCTAAGTTTTTGATAAAACAGAATTTATATTTTGGAATAGGTAGCAATCTTCTTCAAAATGTTTACGTACTAAAATTTTTTTAAATCTCGTTCGTCTGGCATCCATATTGGGAAATTTCGTTGAGCATGTAATCTAAAATCGAATTTAACAATTTAAGTAGGTGGCAACCCTCTTCAATATAGATGCTATATGCTAATCCTGGGATTTTTAAATAGCTGGCAGCCCCCTTTAAAGATGTCTTCGAAATAAAGCTTTCTTAAATCTCTCTTCTGTGATACCCGTATTAAAATATTTTGCCTCAACTTATTTTCACTTTTTGAGCAGGTTAAAGAATATTTTCGTAAAAAATCGTTCCTCGTCCATGACGTTTGAGACTGACATGGGTTTGTTAATGTATTTAACTAATTAATTAGTCTATTTTAAACTTTTAACAGGTGGCAGCCCCTTAACAATATTTTCAAAATAAATCGTCTTTCTTTTTTATGTTTGGTTTGGGCCCTTCGTTTGACATCCATATTGTTGTAATATTTTATTTAACTTATTAATTGATTAATTTTAACTTTTGAAAAATGTAGCAATTCTCTCAAAAAAAAATATCTCATACTTTAATCCAGGTTACAATCTATCTGTCCACCAAATTTCATTGAAAACAGTTTAGCCATTTTAGCGCGAAAGAGCAACAAATATATCAATCACTCTCTCACGAGCTTCCGCATTTATAATATTAATGGAATTGCTTAAAAAAA
>NW_016234490.1:0-1165 GCF_001687245.7 Rhagoletis zephyria | reverse complement strand
GAAACAACGTCAAAAAAAGTGCAAAAGTGCGAAGTAGCAATAATTAAATATACGCAGGGCAGTTTTGCCAGAAGTGCAGATTTGTCTTCAAAATGAAGATATTTTTCATAAATCATCAGAAAAATCTTAAGTGGTAATCTTTGTACAAAGGATTTAAAAATTTACAAAGATTTAAACTAGAACAAGGATTTATTAAAACACTTCAAAAACGCAACTTACAAGACTTAAATTAAAACGTATACATTCTTATGTATGTGGTTATAAAATTACAAGTTGCATGCTTTGTGAACTAGTCAAGTAAAACTATTATGAATTGCAATTATAAATTGCTTGCTATTTTTGCTTTTTAATTGAGATGTGTTGTGATTTTGTATAACACATAAAATTAAAAAAAAATTATGAAGTTTTTTTTGTTATAAAATCTTCTATAAAGATATTTTTAGAGAAAAAAGATTTTTTTCAGTTTCATAAAGCTTTTTAGGTTTTTTTTTTTTTTGAATGTTTTATAATCATTTGGATGATTTTTAACAAAATTTTTCTGGCAACACTGACGCAGGCTGGCCGGCGGTGTAGTGCTTCGGGTGCAAGTACTGGAGCAATGGCTATTAAAATGGCAACAGCTGCGTTAAGTGTGTGAGATTGTTGGAAAACGCTTAAATTCTATAGCCGTAGTAAATAAATACGAAAAAAATGCTTTGGATTTTCTCTAACGATTTTTGATATCTCTACTTTGGACTAAAATAAATGTCGCTCAGATGTTAACTTGAAAGTAGATAACCTTTTTTTGAATGCATTAGTTCCATGAAGAATGCATTGAATGCGAAAAAACACAATTGGGGTATTCACAACGGAGTCGTAAGTGTCGTATTGTTGTAGGTCGTAAATTTTAAACGCCCTAAAAATATATAAGGGGGTTTGCAAAGTACCATCAAAATCATATCATGAATTTTTGTAGTGTTAGTGGTTCTCGTTTCAAGTTCTCTAAACATTTATTTAAGTTTTTAAAGTTTACGACATACAACAATACGACACTTACGACACCTTTGTGAATCCCTCAAATACAAACCTGGTAACATCCAGACCAGAGGAACACTGTGCCTATTTAAGGAGTTCAATATAAGACAAGTAAGAAAGTCTAAGTTCGGGCGGAGCCGAACATTAAATA
>NW_016234489.1:0-1165 GCF_001687245.7 Rhagoletis zephyria | reverse complement strand
CCCCGCCAGGATCCACATTTGTATAGCGAGCCGCTTTCTCCAAACAGATGCCCGCTTGCAGCCGCACCTCCTGATGAACAGACGCTGTTAAGAGCGCCACCGAAGCTCTCTCTTTTCTGCTGTGACCCAAGGATCCATCATGCTTGGTGGCCGCGTCTTGCACAGGCTGGGATTGAGTACGGTCGTGCAACTGTAACTGCATACCCAGAAAGACGACCATAAGTGTTCGGTTTTAATGAAATTTGGTGCCATGGTGCAACTCCTGAGCTACATAGATGCAACGTTTGACAAGAACTATTTTGTAACGGCAAAGTGATTTCCCATTTAAACATTTCAAAAAATACGCAATAAACTTTTTTTTTACAGTTGCTGGTAACAAAACTGCTGAGTGAAACTTTCTCATTAACTGTTCAGAATAGATTCGCAAAGCGGAAGCATTGGCCTGAATTGTTAAACGTTTAAATTTTTGCCGTTATAGCATTTCCGCTTGCGCGCACTTCCGTCGAATCTGTTAACGCTTCAATACTTGCTTATTATTACTAACTGTTTCCCATGCATTTTAAACTGCTTGCGATTTTTTTAATTAAAATTAATGATAAGCAGACAAATGTTTATGTACATACATGAATATGTAGAGTATTATTTAGTAGGGGAGCCCTCCATGATGCTAAATCGGGATTTACTCGAGCGTCATTTTGACCTATTGGATTTTGAAGATTATATGATGGGAAGAAAAAACAGTCATGTGATATTTTTCTTCCAGCGGTGGGTGGAGGATCTACAGGCTTCCAAAAATGTAAAAAAAAAACAGAAATGCAGAAAAAANTATAAGTAAACTTAAGGTTGCTGTATTCAAAATTATCTGAAAATGCGTTTTTCTTACATACAAATTCTTATCTCTAGTGATTTTAGCTGAGAAATGAGTAAAATCCACATATGCACATATATTAAAAAAATTAATTTTTAACTGATATTTGTTGAGCTAAAAGTTACACCATGTGCTACTAATTTTTCTTAATCAGCCCCATCACCAATGCCATGTGAATAAATTGTTCACATGAGTTTACAAGCAAAACAAAAATAAATAGGAACACATTGTTTTTGTTATACTTTATGAGTTTTGGGAAAAATTGTTCACATGGAGTTCCTGATAAGGCCGTATATA
>NW_016234488.1:0-1165 GCF_001687245.7 Rhagoletis zephyria | reverse complement strand
ACCTTTCGTTTGATAGCTATTCTAGCTATTGGAACGATATTCCGTCATCCTTTGTCAAATTTGGATTGGAGACAAACCGGTTTCGGCGTTGTGCCATCTTCAGTGTCATTTTTCGTCCTTTAAACTTCTTTTTTTAATTTGAAAATTTTTTGATTTAGAAATATTTTCAATTGGCCTGTCACGAATCTGAACGGATGAACTGCACATTCTGCGTTGAATTTGGAAAGGCGCCAGATGAAAGAGGCATATTCCAAACGGTACTTAACAAATGCAATATACAGCTTTTTGAGCATGTAAGGGTCTGAAAAATCCGAATTATTACGGCGAACAAATGCAAGCATCGCATATTTATATGACTAGCGAACGTAAGCTTCGAGCCAGAGAAAACTCCTCAGTCTTTGATTTGATCCACAGACTTCAAATTAGAACCTGAAATATGGTAGATCGTTGATAAGTGATTGAGCTTTTTAGAAAAAGCTACATGAAAGCATTTGTGAATGTTCAAATAGAGACGGTTCTTCATACACCATGAATTGACTCTGTCAAGGTCAGATTGCCGCAAAACTTGATCTACAGCGGACGATATTACAGAGTAAATCTTTAGATCGTCAGCATAAAGAAGAAATGTTCGAATGTAAAAAGCAAGAACTTATATCATTCATAAAAATGGTAAACAAAAGCAGCCTAAGAATACTACCTTGCGGACCTCCTGGAGTAGCAAGATAAGGGCAAGAAGTATTGTTGTCATATACGACTGAATAACTCATACCAGATAAGTAGGATTCTATCAATTTTGCAAAAGTTGACATTTCAATTTACTAAGCAAAATTTTATGAGAAACCCTATCAAATGCCTTGGCAAAGTTAGTATAAATGGTATCTACCTGGAAGCCTGTTTCAAAACTTGCTAGGCAGTCTTCAGAAAAAATGGCGATATTAGATACTGTAGATCTGCCCTTAAAAGCCCATGTTGATTCGGGATGATTAGAATTCAAACAAAAAAAAAAAAACATTTTTCTTTAATTATACACTCAAATACCTTAAAAATTGTTGTCAATTTCGTAATAAGCCTGTAATTTGTAACAGTGGCGTAGCCAGGGGGGGGAATAGGGGGTACAGATCCCCCCTTCGTCATTGAACTACAATTATTTACTTTTGAATTAATA
>NW_016234487.1:0-1165 GCF_001687245.7 Rhagoletis zephyria | reverse complement strand
GTTGCCCAGTGTACTCGGCCACCAGCTCATTCACCGCCTTGATCAGCTCCTTCGCCTTCTCCATGGTCGTCGTGAAGAGTGACACGCTAAGACTGTATGCCACCCGGGAGTTCAGGGACGTCCGAGTGAGACCGCGAACTCTTTCTTTCTTCTGACCACCTTGTTTGTTCGGTGTTTGCTGGGGCGGCTGGTGGCGGTACTTCTGATAATGATGATGCTTGTGATTGGAAGGAACCGCCGACTCGTAGTTGAAGTAGAGAATCTGCGGAATCTGCCCCCGGCTCAGATTGGTGCCGTTCTTACTGAGTGAGCAGTCCATAAAGGTGAAAAGAGTCTCGTCGTCGCCGCGCACCTGCGGCAGGCCCATGTCGCCGCTGAAAGAGGAGATGCTGAAGTTCTTGAAGACGATTGCGTACTGAAAAAACAAGAAAAAAGAAAATCTTAGAAACTTCAGCATTGAACATCAATAAAACCTCCTCACCTTAACATTGGCACTGATCAAGACCGGCCGGTCGAATCGAAGCTCGCAGAAATCACTGCTCTGATTGTCATCCACCGCCAGCACACCAGAGACGTGGGCCAGCGTTCGCCAGGAAGAGGAGGAGCCAGAAGAACCTCCACCACTGCTCTTACCAACTCCATTCACCCGATTATCATCGGCCCCTGCCGCTGCCCCGCTGCCGCCCTGCTGCTGATCAGCCGTCTGATCCAGCAACTGCAGCTGGTACTTGAGCTGCCCCATGGAGAAGGCGTACACCCGCACGCCGGAGATGTAGATGCTAGACTTGTTGACGGAGAAGCAGATCGCTTCGGGCGAGCCGGAGCCGGTGTCCCAGCTCTTCGTCGACGACCGCCGACAGAAGCGAGAGGGCGTCACGTACTCCGGGGAGTAGGCGGAGGTGTTCTGACCACCACCACTGTTTCCAACAAAAGTTTGCTGGTCACCGCTTGCCTTGCTCTGTGATAGGCCACCACTTGCTGCTCCGTTGGCGGCATTGTTGGCATTGCTGTTGCCACCGCCGCCGGTATCGGTACAGCCAATGAGGCCCACGGAGCAGGCGTTCAGCTCGGCGACAAACTTGACCATCAGGTCGCAGGCGCCCGCCACGAGCTTTCGCGAGTAGGCCTTCTTCGAGTCCACTGTCCGGTAGATTGGTGGTGGTGG
>NW_016234486.1:0-1165 GCF_001687245.7 Rhagoletis zephyria | reverse complement strand
TATAACTTTGTTCACATAACGGTTGTTTGTAACAGCCAAAACGAATCGAGATAGATATAGACAAATGTATACATAAATGATCCAAAATTAATATACCCTTGTGCACAAGTGCGCTCGGGTATACAAATAATTTATATATTGTAGCTGGTAGCTTTATTTCTATGAAAATGTCATAATGCCAGCAAAAGTCAAATGGCTAACATGGCGACCAAACTCGTTGAGTGAAAGTACCTTCTTTTTTGTATCATGGTTTCTATTACAGTTGTATCTGAATGTGGCATCTTTTTCCGGGTTCTTCAAAAGTTATATTATTGAAGTTATTACCACCTTAAAAGTACGTTTACATATAAATATAATGTCAATCAAAGCTCATTTGTTAATCACCCGTTTACATATTTAATCTCGGACTATTAGCGGTAAAATTTGTTGTGCTTGTTTTTCTCACAATTCAAGGAAAAGTTAAATTTCTTCTCTGTGCCCCTGTCATCATTTTTCAGCTAAATTAAACAAATTAAATATATGTATATACATATTTCAACTTAATATTTTGTCAAAAATACGATTACAGATCTGTTTCCCTTGCCAGCGTCCATTTTTTTTTACTTTCACACTTGACATTTCTCCTCTTCTTCGCAAAAATAATTGATAAAACTAGGTTGGACACCGAAAAGTTTTCGGATAAATCTGAGATTATTTTATAATTACAGATTAACGAAGGAGGAGTTTTGTATTGATTTAATTACAGATAGGGAGGTAAGCTCAGGAATGAGGACAATCTACTTACATGTAAACCTAGTATAATTTGCAGTTTTAAATAATTGTTATGTTATGATATGTTATTTAACAATATAAATCAAAAAATCTATTTGAACACTATTTATTCAACAATATAACTAATAAAATATATCTAAATTAGATTGGCCTTAAACTTGGAAATCCTATTGTGTAACCTACTGGCACATTTACAGGGCGGCCCGTAAGATAGTGTACATACTTATATACATATATGTGCACTCGAGCAACTTGTATGTAGAGTGGACCGCGTTTATGAGATTTTATAGTAAAACAAAGCCGGCACCTGTGGATACCCCATGTGAAATAAAAATAACTGAAATGAAATTTGCGTCTCTGCACTTTCTTCAGTGCCATCAACATATCTAAAATA
>NW_016234485.1:0-1165 GCF_001687245.7 Rhagoletis zephyria | reverse complement strand
GCTTCCCCAGCGGGTGCACCACCACGCAGTACCGGTCGATGCTGGGTAAAAATGGAAAAAAGAGGGGTTTAGGTTTTTAATGAGCTCTTTGTACAAAAAGTAATTGTAAAAATTTACCTAATGATGCACATGGTGATTGTTGAGACGTAGCTGCAAAAATTAGAATAAAAAAGTGTCAAGTTAGTTGCAGTCTGATGATTCTGAGAAATTAAGAGAGTGTTAAAAAGTTAATTGAGATTTCGATCAATACACAACACAAAACTGAATACAACAGCTATCAATCAACAAAAAAATGAAAATTTTATTTGGATAAATTTACAAAAAAATTAGTTTATTAGTTTGCTAAAATTGATTAAAATTGTTTATCTTTTAGTGTCTGGTTAATTTGTTGTGCAAGTTTATTTATTCACATTTTTTAACATAGTCGTTATTTGGTGTAATAACTGTCTGTTATGATTAATGAAATGATATCAATGAAATGATCTGTTTCTAATGTTATTTTTAACTGAATTTTAGTGCACTCATGATGGACTTTCTCACTATTTGCCATTAAATAAATATCTCTGGTCATTGAAAGTGAGTTATCTTCTGACAACCACTAAGGAAATAGCAGGAAAAAAGCTAGAGATTGCATGCTGAGCTGTCAAGTGTTGCAATTTAGCGTGTGGGTGACAATTTGATTAGCAGCAATCTGTACTTGAACTGCTGAGTACAGCAAAAGAAAAGCCATTTTTGCGTCTATTTATTTTGTATAACGCCAAAAAGCCTAGATAGAGTGTGCTATAAATCCCCAGCAAAGCTGCGCTACAAAAAGGCTTTCCATTACTTGGAAATGGTTTCATGTTTTAAATAAAATTAAACGTTTTAATAAAAGATAAAACAACAAAACCAGCGTAAGCATCCACTTGAAAACAAATAAAATGAAATGTGCTGCAGAAAAGCCCTTCTTTTAGGATTTTGTTTACAGTGTTTGGCGGTGATTGCTGTTGATGCACCAAAACCTCAAAACAGGAGAAGAAATAACAATGACGATAATGTGATGATGATGACGGAAACAGCAGTGCTGACAAAAACAAACACAAGCTCTGATGAAGATGATGAGAAAGAGGATGATGCGAATGATGCTAACAAACAAATGAAGCGTAAGCTTCGCGTCTTCTATGAA
>NW_016234484.1:0-1165 GCF_001687245.7 Rhagoletis zephyria | reverse complement strand
TTTGAAAATGTAATGCTTAATAAAATTTTAATGCATTTCTTCTGAAAAAAATAGTGCTAATGAAATTTTTTTTGCATTAACTTTAATGTTAGGAAATTAATGTTAATGCAATAATTTATTGCATTAAAAATATAAAAAAGCAATAAAAAATCATTAACTCATTTTATTTTGAAGCAAAAGTTTTTTGTTGACATTAAGAGTAATACAGTGAGGTCAGANGATACAAAAGCAATAATTATTTATATTTATTTCATTAACTATACCGACATTCTAAAACGATTACAAGTATTTACCGCAACAAAGAGTAGAATGAGTTATTATACAAATTTAAATGTTTAGGTATAACAAGGTAGCTTTAAATTATAATATGAAAACAAAAA
Organism: Rhagoletis zephyria; assembly: GCF_001687245.7. NCBI lineage: Eukaryota > Metazoa > Arthropoda > Insecta > Diptera > Tephritidae > Rhagoletis > Rhagoletis zephyria. The sequence continues at coordinate 785 of NW_016234484.1, read as the reverse complement.
AACACGATTCAATGCTGCACGTAAAATTTTATACGAACAAAATAACAATATCAACTAAAAATTACTTCCATAATTGTTAATCAGACTTTTGAGAATGACTAATTTTTCGAAACTTGCATCTCATAAATTTTGACGTTTTGGCGTGTTAGCCATGGTGGCAAATGAAAACAATCGCTCAACTGGAGAAATAGTTTTTGTATAAGAGGAAAATTTTTCAGTGTTTCCATCGTTGAAGTACCATCACTTAAAAAATCTAAAATTGCTCGATTGCACGACTGCGATTTTACAGATTCTAAAACAGAGCAAAGTGTTTTATTAAAAAAAATAGGAAATAATAATTGTACCTACCGCACGAAAAATACCTTCCAAAATCAAAAAAGCTGTGAGGTTTTTGTTCCGGTGATTCTATAACGTCGGTTTCAAATTCTTTAGCAAATTTAGAAAGTAGTTTTATCAGTCTCCCATTATCGAAATGGGGCACCGTCGTTAATAATCCCGAGAGAAAGGTCATTTTTATGTCCGGACATGTGGTTGTAGCGATAATACAGGGGAATGATTCCGGCTTCAGCGTATAATACGTTTCAAATCTTTTGAATAGTACCTTTTCCATTTCACCACCTGCCTTGTTAAAGAGCTTGAGTTTCCCAGAACTGTTAAGTTTTTCGTATTTGACTTTTACACTTGGTTGGCAAGAAATACCCGAAATACATGACTTCTTCAGATTGTAGGTAGTTTTAAGCGCCAGCAATTGGCTCCATGAAAATTAAGTATTCTTCTAAGTAATT
>NW_016234481.1:0-1165 GCF_001687245.7 Rhagoletis zephyria | reverse complement strand
TTGTGTCTTGTGATTTAAAATTTTGAAAACTATTCATAGCTGATATTTCAGTTTTATTGATCACTTCCCAAATATTATCAGCTAGTTTCACCAATTCATTTATATCATTGGTACTTGAACTAGCTAATATCACACTAAGATTTTTTGGCAATTTTCTCAGCCAAAGTTTCTTTAAAATATCTTGACTAAAATTGGAACCTGCAAGCAACATGAGCGACCGATAAAATTCAGAGGGTTTACGATCACCCATCTCTGAATCTGACAAAATTTTATCTAATTTCTTATTTTCGCTTAAAGAATGCCTTTCAATTAAGACTTTCTTTAATTCTGAAAACTTGTTGTTATGCGGAGGATTTTGAATGAAATCTAATATTGTAACTATTACTTCTTGCGGAAGCGCNATTTCTTGCGGAAGCGCTGTGATTGTATGTTCATATTGTTGTTGTTTGCGTTACTGTGACAGTTGTGGTTGCACTGCTTCTTCTTTGGTAGTCACTGTTGTTGCTTTTGTGGTTACAGTCGCTGCTGTTACGATGGCAACCGTTAGTGATGTGACTCTTGCTATGGCAAGGATTACTGTTGTTGATGGCGCACCAGTCAATGTGACGATAATAATGTTGCTGGCGATGTGAGTCGCAACAGTGATCTACGATGTGCTGAGGTGATAAAAAACTGGTGTTTAGCTGGTGTGCAGTAAGTTGTTGGCACGCGTATATCGCAGGAATTGTGATGCCGACGGTGATCGCTTTCACCGCTGGTGGTTTCAGAAGCGGAATCTGTTTCCAATGCCGATGTATTTGTGGCTCTAATCAATGTCAATGCGGAATCGTCGTTACTACTACAGTTTCTATGTTGCAGAAGGTGCGTTTCGTTGCACGCTTTATCTGCTTGCGTCGTTCAGCGTTTCGCTTACCGATTGCTTGGAGATAATTGATGTTGCACAGGGAACCTCCTCTTGACTAAACTGGAGCACCCTTTTGTTATGGCTGCTAGTTGGTTCTATAAGCTAGCTTGTTATTAGTTTGATTAGCTTTAAAACACGGCAACATCTTCTCCTGGCAGGATCGCCAAATGTAGGGTTTTAAAAAGGTATTTATTCTTAAANTTGCACAGGGACTTGACTAAACTGGAGCACCCTTTTGTTATGGCTGCTAGTTGGTTCTAT
>NW_016234480.1:0-1165 GCF_001687245.7 Rhagoletis zephyria | reverse complement strand
GGAGGGCCTTTCGCTCCATCTCAGGCGTTCCGGCAAATACGAAAATTGTGAGTTTTTTAACTTTTATTCCGAAACGAGTCTTAACTGCTTTTAAAAAGGTTAAATACTTTTATTTTATTTTTACTCATCTCTTTACTTTTGTGCAATTTTTTGTTGAAATTTTTTTATAACTGATTCTAAACTTTTTTTTTAGAATATGATTCGCGTCCGCCGGGCGAGCGTCGCCTCCATTGACCTGGGCTCGGTAGGTGAATTGAATATTTTTTATTTTTAATTTGTTTACTTGGTAGTTGATAATCTTTTAAACTTTTAAACAGGTTTTTAATGCTTTATCTCTTTTTGAATTACTTTCTTTCACTTTTTTCCCTTATCATTTTCATTACTATCACTTCCTCTCTTCAACACACAGACCGAAGTTTTTTCTCGCCGTTCCGCCCACCAACTTGGCTTTGACAGCTCCGGAAACGCCCACCACCACTCACTTTCCGCCTTTAGACCGGAACTTCAGCAGCTTCCCTCTCCGGTGACGACGACCACCACCACAACGACCACCTTCCCAAATGGGCCTCTAGGTCAGCCGACCACCTGCACCACAATCACCACCTCAAAGGGTGGCTCTAAAGACGACTCTGATGGAACTCCTGAGGAGGAGGTAGTGATCAGCACAGTCACCGAGCCTCTTTTGACCTCTCTGAACTCTTCCTCCTCAAAAAAATCCGCCGAAAAGTCCTCCACTCCGGGGACGCCTCTTCTCGAGGGCACCTTTCCTCCCTTTGATAGTCTGACGCTGAGGACGACCAAAGGTGGGCGTCGCCTTTCAGTTCCCGTCTCCGACCTGGCCTTTCACCGAGGCCCGAGCACGCCCTATCAACGGCCAAAGCTGTTTTCCTTTCTCAATGATTCGCCAAGCTTTTTTGGCCTGCAGGAGGAGGACGGAGAAAATCATGGTCAAGGAGATAAAACCGAAGATGATGGTGGTGGTTTTTCAAAAGAGGGCGGAAATCCGGATCAGATTATCACGCCAAAAGATGATGATGAGGATGATGAGGATAACGAGGAGGAAAAGAGGAAAGAGCAGGAAAATGAGGGCCAGACTATTTCAACTTCAGCTTCTTTTGATAACAATGAGTCATCAGCAACTAATCAGCAGCAGCAACTGCAACAA
>NW_016234479.1:0-1165 GCF_001687245.7 Rhagoletis zephyria | reverse complement strand
TTTTTTTTTAATTTACTGAAAACAACTTAGGGACCATTCCATTGTGACTGATGGGACATTTTACTTCAGAATGTGATCAATTGTGAATTATAACTATGTCGTATGTTATAAAACAGCGAAAGATATTCTTTACCATAGACCGATAACTAAGGTGTAAAATTCCTTTAAAAAAAACGATTTCTTAGTTCTATGTAACTATCATTTGAATGTGACTGGTGGTATACTGGAAACAACTCTATTTTACTTTTGTGCACTAAAATACTAATTTTATTTAAAATACCTAATTTTGAAAGCACATTTTATTTGTAAAATATGCCCTATATGTTTTCGTTTTCATAAGAAATTTGGCTAAAAGAGTCTTCAGAGATATTTTAAAAAATATTTAAATTTGTGACTGGTGTAAATTAATTGTGTGTGACATAAACGTTTCCATACATAAAATTTACAGCTTATTTTTATTTTTTTTTTCAACAGATCAATGAAATACAGTTATTCCAGAGTCAAAAGTTTGCTTCTGAACTGGGGAAAATTAAAGTATTTTAAAATGTATGTCATTTTCCTTTTTTATATGGAATGACCCTAAGGTACATATGTACATTTAGATATATATATGAAAAATTTTATGTCAACCGAATTAAGGCTTTAATCAAAAATTTGGCTATATTAGTTTTTTCATTGGGTTGACTTGGATTTCTTTTAACGCATTTTCTTCCATACTAAGCAAGGCGAATTCATATAAAGTGGTGTTGCTAGAACTGCTGCTTTAATTCGTCGCGATACACAGATGTCAAAACTTCTTATGATTGAGTGCCAAAGCAAGAGTGTTGGGATTTTCTTTCCCTCGTCCTCCTTGAGCGAAGAATAGCTGAAATTCGACATTTTTGTACCGAAATCAAAAACAAAATTCATGTACGTTTTTGTTTTTGTGCTACTGCTACCACCTTATATGAATTCGCCTTGACACAAGGTATATCCGACAATTTTTTTTGTATAAGAAAAAAATTAAAAAAATTCAGAAAAAAATTCAGAAAAATTAGAAAATTTATATTCAAGTTTGCGGATTTTTTAAATCCAAATTTCATACTTTATGCAAAGCATTAAAATTCTGCGAAACTATAAAAATTCTGAAAACTAAACTAAACAAATCCATCGCTCATAATTCAAT
>NW_016234478.1:459-1165 GCF_001687245.7 Rhagoletis zephyria | reverse complement strand
AGTTATAATACCCTTGTGCACAAGTGCGCTCGGGTATAAAAATATTCGCCGTTGTGTAGCTATTATAAACTCCTTTGGTTGACAAAAAATTAGTTGCGCTTGGAACGCTGGTCTCGACAAAATCGATGAAAAGGAGGTTATAACGGACGTGACAAAAACAGAAGTGGTTTCAGAGTACATGTGAAAATAATTACTGCTCTGCGAATCCTGTAAGGTTTTCCTTTATTAGACATTCTTTAAACAAAATCAAACTATGGACCGGTGCAACCAATTCATTTTTAATCAGAAGCAATTCGTTGTTGGTGGAGTGCAATGGGGTATAGTCGTTGCGCTGGGTATGCAGTTACAGTTGCATGGCTATACTCAATCCCGACTCTTGCGTCCTCGTTCGCGCACTCTGGGCAACGTGAGCAACCCATGTGCGAGATGCGGTAACCAATCCGAGTGGAGCCTTGGGTCACGGCAGAAAGAGAGGGAGCTTCGGTGGGGCCACTCTGACTTATTCGGTTTAAGGGCTCACTGAAGTCTGCAGCGTCTGTTCACCAGTAGGTGCGGCTGCAAGCGGGTGTCTGCTTGGAGCAAGCGGCTCGCTATATAAACGTGTATTTGGTAACGAAACCACCTCCGTTCCAGCAATTGGTTGTGCGCTGGGCTTGGGACCCGCCACGTAAAAACCACATCCAGTGAAGAAGCAAGGCAAAGCCTC
>NW_016234478.1:0-167 GCF_001687245.7 Rhagoletis zephyria | reverse complement strand
CTTCAACATCTCGCTCATCTGCGCCCATGCCCCGACGGAAGAGAAGGATGAGGCATCCAAAGATCTCTTCTATGAGCGCTTGGAGCGCACGTACCGGCGCTGCCCCCGTCATGATATTAAAATCGTGCTTGGCGTCTTCAATGCCAGGGTGGGCAAGGAAGGGATCT
>NW_016234477.1:0-1165 GCF_001687245.7 Rhagoletis zephyria | reverse complement strand
AAAGCGTCCTACTGAGCTCTGACTAGCCATCCCCATCTTTACCTTTTAACTTTCAGGTTGTTTTTTCGGTTGTGAAATAGAACTCAGTTTGTTCCCACCAGAATGAAATGAGTGAGTGAAATGAGTGTACGAGAAATATTCTGTTATAATTCGGATCCCATAGTAAGTGTAACTCAAATTAGAGGTCGATGGGTAAATGCATAGCTGGCATTCTAGTGATCAGACGCTAACTCGTACATGCGTATATCAGCGTGTACTTTTTCATCTTGGAATTGGGTTGATTTGAGTAAGAGTGACAGCTCAATAGACCAACTCAGCAGTGTTACAGATCCCCAAAAGTGTACTAAATATTACCATCAGATCCCACTTAATTAAGAGACATGACCGTTGCTACAGTCCGCTAACAGACCACCCCAACGTGGAGAGCATAACTGGAAGTACCTCCAGACGGAAGACACCCCAAAAGAGGAGTGATTACTATCCATGAATCTGTTCTTTGGCGGCATTTGCTTCTATCGGGGTGCATCGTTTTTGTCGAGACCTTGAAATAACAACGCTCCATTTTCTTTTAAAGTTAATTGACTTAGCTGTTAGCGGGCTCACCATATTTCTATCGATATCATCGTCAGCGTCAGAAAGCCCAATGATCGGAATGCCAGTTTTATTTTTCGACTTTGCTTATCAAATATGAAGTAATATTCGCCTTTCTGTTTGGCTCACATCTACCTTGAAATGGCTTTGTCAAGTTTTATTGCAAAGCGTAACCTGGTCTCCTCCAAACATGTCAAATAAATTTTCATTTTAAGCTTAATTAAAATTCATGGTCATTTCACCTTTCATTGAAAATAGCACTACTCTGATTAGAGTCTTGTTTATTACATTCGATTAGTAATTTCATTTCATCATGTGGATTAAATAGCTTTAGACAGACTAAATGCAAAGCCTAGTGGTAATTTGTGCAGTAAAAATGCCATTCAGCGAATTTTCACTACAAAACCTCATATAAATATGTCAGGCATAGGATCAATCTAGCGCAATTCATTTGACACATATTCAGCCTGAACTGTCAGCAAAACCACGGTCGCTGCCACATTTCCATTTACACGAAAATTTAATTACAAACTGGTTTTTGTCGTGGTTAAATACATGGTTACATACATACATA
>NW_016234476.1:0-1165 GCF_001687245.7 Rhagoletis zephyria | reverse complement strand
AATAGAGACATATGTTTGGTTTGCAATTTTTGTATCCCAGCAGAAATGCAATTAAAGTTAGAGTTAATAAAAACCAATGGTTGTTATCTTATCGTTTGTAAACATTTCTTTAGTTTGACGAATACCATCGGAATCTTCATCGCTGGAAATTGGAAAATAGTCGAAAATCCAAGAATTATCGTAGCAATCCCCTTTGAAGTTTTAAGTGTCGTACGCAGATATAAAGAACTGTTAAAAGTCCATGAAAAAGTTAAAAAAATGTTCAAAAAAGATTTATTAAGCCAAATTTTCTTAAGCAGAGCGGTGTTATTAAGAAGATTGCTACGCTTTCTACTACGGTTTTCTAAATTTTTTTTTTGAAAAGCACAAGGAGTTCAACAGAAATATTCGCCCGTACCATTATTTCGTAAGGAACGGTTGACACAGCAGTTTGTGAAATATCAGATCTCAAAATTCCACGGACACTAATATTCATACAAAGAAATAACGCAATTGTTTCCATGATCGTTATACATATGTACATTAAAATAAACAAAATATGCGTGGTCATCCAAATTAAGCTTGTAAAATCTGAATAAGCAAAATAACCAATTTCAAGAAAAAACCTTAAAGTTTTCGGCCCGGTCATCAGTATCACAATCATCGCTATCATCAGAATCTGAGTAACACATGATGATTTTTCTAGAGAGATGGAAACCAAGCTTAAGCGTAAAGGGCTGTTTCCGCCACTTAAGAAAAAGGAAAATTTCTTATAAAAAGTCGCACAAGAAACGGAAAAGAATTTTCTTGAAGAAATAAATATACATACGAGCATTTTTTTCTTGAGAGCTGCTAACTGATTTAAGAACTTTTTATAAAAGAAAATTTCTTTTCAATTTCCTATACGTAATTTTTATACCCGAGCGCACTTGTGCACAAGGGTATATTAATTTTGTTCACATAACGGTTGTTTGTAACAGCCAAAACGAATCGAGATAGATATAGACAAATGTATACATAAATGATCAGGATGAAAAAAGAAATCGATTAAGCNATACATACGAGCATTTTTTTCTTGAGAGCTGCTAACTGATTTAAGAACTTTTTATAAAAGAAAATTTCTTTTCAATTTCCTATACGTAATTTTTATACCCGAGCGCACTTGTGCACAAGGGTATATTAATTT
>NW_016234475.1:0-1165 GCF_001687245.7 Rhagoletis zephyria | reverse complement strand
GATGCTGTTTTTTAACTTTTTTCAAAGATTGGTATAAGAAAAACTTGAAAAGCGTTGCTAATGGAAAATAGAGTTTGCAAGCTTAGCATAGGACTTTTGCTGTAATGCAAGACCCCAGAAGGTGGCCGCGTACAACTGATTCAGTAACTTTATTTAGCATTTTTCTACTAATTTGACTTGGAACGCCTACATTTGCCATCAGTCTAGCTAGAACAAGGTGTACACTTTCATTTGTCGCACAGTGTAGGTATGTATGTGAGAGTGAGCACAAATAAATAAGTACTCGTAAAGTGAGAACTGTGTAAATAAGGATTGCAATAATTTTTTTGATGTTCAGCAAGATGAGCGAGCTAAATTGCAATGCATCACAGTGCAGTCGGTCTCGCATCAGTGTTGTTGTTATTCGAACGTATAGTGCTCAAAGTGGCAGTATTTGCAGGCAGAATGGCTGAAAGCCAACAACTTAACACCAATGCGGCTATGTTATTTTTACTTAATTAGCAATTTGCAGGACAATTCATAAAAAGTTGTCTGAAGTGGGTTAGTTATATAGTGCTAAGTATTTGCTTGCCATGCCAATAATGTCAGTCAGAAGATCAAGCGAAGAATAACTATTACCAACAATTGCCACTTTGAATAATTTGGTAGGAAATGGAAAACGAGAACCACCTACCGATTAACGAAGATCACGTTCTACAAAAAAAAAAAAAGTCTCATCCTACCAGTCCTTTTATATGGCCATGCTGCTCGCGCGGCGACTAGGACCGAAAAACTTGGAATGTTGAACTGAACGAGCATTTTAGCGACACATTTAGCATAAAAATAAAACGATTGCGCTGGTTTGGGTATAATGTACGGGTGAATGAGAGGCTGCTGTGAAAAGGTCCTTCGACTCGGCACCCATCAATGGACAACGGAAACAATGGCGCCCACGAACAAAATAAAAGGGTCCGTCTGTACACGGGATGAACAACTGGCTAAATCCGCAAATGACAGAGACAATTGGTAATGTTTTTTTCTTGCTTAAATCGACTAATGGTTGTAGTTTTAAATAAGAAAATTTTCTTACCAAAACAGAAAACGTAAACTACACACATTGGCAAATAAGGAGCTACGAATATAGAATTCGTATTGTATTTTTATCCTTAGCCACACAAGGCCTCTT
>NW_016234474.1:0-1165 GCF_001687245.7 Rhagoletis zephyria | reverse complement strand
AAATGGAAAGATTAAATCATTTTAAACTTTTTCTGAAATAAGCATTCTATAGGAAAAATGCAGCTATACTAAGGGCCGGTTACTCAATGTTTGGTTGACACTAATCTCCGGTTAAGCCCAGCTATCGACGTTACCGACTCCCTGTTGTATGCATGGAGTCGAAGAGGTCGACAACGATGTTTAACCGCAGATTAGTGTTAATCAGATATTGAGTAACCCGCCCCAAAACAGCTAAGTGAATAGGAAGCTAAACGGAATGTACCATAGTGGGCTAATTTTAATTTAAATTAATCCAGCTAATACTAAGAATGGAACAAGATTTTTAGTACAGAAAGTGGTGATCAATATATATGTATTATAATTTAGAAAGAAAAGAAAATAGTTTCTCTTCTCTAATTTATGCTGATCTGAATATTTGTATTATTGTTTTATATTTTGTTTTAATTACCCCAAACGAAGTCGGGTGCTCTGCTAGTATATAATAATAACCGTTTGTTTAAAAAGAGTCACATCTTACTCGCAAAAGCTAACAAAATTAATTAAATATTTGTAGCCCATACAATTGATTAGTTCTTATCAATGAAATCGTATCCACTACATTATACAGCAAAAGTACGATGGTGCTGGTATGTGAAGATCGCATTGGCATCATCGGCCTTAGTACCCGGTTCAACATTCGACGTCAGCAGGTTCCGCGTACCGGAACGCCTCGGGTTTTCCCCGACCAAGGGCTGCTGTTTCGGGGATCTAACCCTGTTTAGACCGGTGAACATTTTTAACCGTCGTTCGTCCTGGGGCAACAACTTGCAGTAGGGTTGTTCCCCATCCTTTTCCTCCGGGCTGGCATCAATCCAAACCCCGGACCAGAATCTATTTTTGCTGCGGAATGGAAGAAGAAGTGGACCACATCTTTTGTGGCTCTATGTAGCTCAAGCCACACTGCCTCCATGGCAACCTACAACTTGCGCATTGCAGCGGTGCTTCCAAACACTCAAACGGCCTAAATGGTTCATCGGAGCTTACCGGAGCAACATAACTCCAAGTAGCACATGTGAAGCAGTAGTGTAATTATACTCGGCATAGAGCGCATAATCTCCCAGAATCAGATGTTCAGTGTAATCTGTTAATCTGTTCCAGTACTCCACGATTTAGTTACGAATACATA
>NW_016234473.1:0-1165 GCF_001687245.7 Rhagoletis zephyria | reverse complement strand
ACCAATTAAGTCGATATCGTACACACTTATATAAGTATGTACATACATATGTATGTACCGCCGTTATCTATGCAAAAGTATCTATTTGACTTTTTGTTGGAAAGGTATTTGTTTAGTAAACCGTGAGCTTGCTTACTGATTCACTTTCATAGAGAGTAAGGCCGTATCTCTTATAAAAAAAAATTATTTATTGATAGCTTCCGAACAGCTCTGAAACCATTTGTATGTATAAAACTTTCCAGAGGTATGCATCATGCAAATTTTAGATCATATGTATTTAAGTTGCCTCGTTCCCTTTTCCATTACGTCAGAATTTCATTAAATCTGCATAAAAAATTGCCTACATTAAATATTTTCAGAGATACGAAGTATGAAAATTACGCTTATTTGGGAAATACTATGTCCGCTTTTTCAATAACACCCACTTTTCTTCATGAGCTTTGTATTGATTTCGTATAGTATCTGTATCAAGATCCAGTACTCAATAGCAGCGTTTTTTTCTCGAAATAATGGCAAGTTTTCGTGTTCTATTATCCAGCACATTGCACAATTTTTTCGAGAAATGAAAACGCCACAACATGAACACTAAAGTGGTCCAAAAATGTATGTAAAAAAAAAAAATAAGGTCGGATTTTTAATGCCGGCCCCCCTAGGATTGTTCTATATAGTAAAAAAAATATACCCCTATTTTTTTATTTTGAAAAAAAAATAAATAAAAATACGGAGTGCTCAAAGCGTTCAAAGTTTTCCATGTATTTTATATGGGGTAACNTAACAACAACTTTTCGTAGAAATAGTGTAGAATTCTTGAAAATCAACAGTTTTCGATCGGAAAACTTTTCTTATCTTCAGGAGATTCCCAGTAATAGTACGCAATTGTCTCTTTAACCATTTTTTCATAGTAACTATATTTTATAGGTCCTCCAAAACCCCTAGAAAATGCAATGGAAAAATCTTTAATCATAAAAAATGGTTAAATAAACAATTGGATAATAATACTGGAAGTCTCGTGAAGAGAACCATAGTTCTCCGATTGAAAAATATTGATTTTTAAGATTCTACGAAAAATGGTTTTTTCTCCATATAAAATACATGGACGACTTTGAGCGCTTTGACCCCCCCCTAAATATTTTTTGATTTCAAAATAAAAAATAGGGGTATATTT
>NW_016234472.1:0-1165 GCF_001687245.7 Rhagoletis zephyria | reverse complement strand
CTGAAGGTCCACGTTATGTCACATACGGGGGAGAAACCATATAAGTATAGAACTTTAAGTAATTCCATGGTGTTCTAGTTAAAGATGATGATTTGTTTTTAGTTGTAAATATTGCGTTAAAAAATTCACCCAAGCACACCACAGAAGCACCCATGAGCGCATTCATACAACGTGAAAAAGAGGAGGTATTTTACCAGGATCCTTTTGTCAATTTAATTGTATTACTTCAGAAATTTTACACAGGAAATATAACAATTATGTTGATTACGATTTTAAAGCATAAACAGACGGCAGCGTTGATCCAGATCAGTGCTGCCGTCTGTTTAAGCTTTTATTTTGGACACCTACCGCTTTGTCCGTTGCAAATTCTTTTTTTTTTTGCAGGAACTTACATGATTTTCAAAAGCGATTAGTTGAATCAAAAGTTGAGCTAAAGCAGGCAGCCGGCGAACTTCATTGGAAGCGATAAGTTGAACAGCCGCTTACATCAGGCGATTTTTGCTTTCAACTAAAAGTTGCGTGAAAAATCGCCTCATGTAAATTCCCTATTAGAGATTTTTGACGATGGAAATTCAGCGTAGCGGTTTCTAGAATACCACTATCGTGAGCGTTAACTTTAGTTTTAGCCGGACATCCTGTATAAGGATCATACATTGTGCCCGGAAGTTAGTCCATTTTGGGCGAAAAAGTTATTACATTTGAAAGTGCTGCGATCAAGACGAATTTATACAAGGTGGTGTTGATGGCGAATTAAGATTTTCGCCGCGGTACTTCCCAGTGTCAAAATGATGTGTTTGTTGTAAACAAGGCGAATTTTATAACAAACACGTAATTTTGACATTAGGAAGTACCGCGGCGAAAATCTAAATTCGCCAGTAACACCACCTTGTATAAATTCGCCTTGATCGCAGCACTTTCAAATGTCAAGATGATGTGTTTGTTGTAATATGATTTCGCCCTCATTACAACAAACACCATTTTGACATTAGGAAGTACCGCGGCGAAAATCTAAATTCGCCAGTAACACCACCTGGCATAAATTCGCCTTGGCTGCGATTTTTAGAATATGTACCATAGATAACACTGTACTCCAGGCGAATTTATACAAGGTGGTGTAAAATCAGCTGATTTCTTCTCCTTACATGTATTTTGTTTTTGCTTTTAC
>NW_016234471.1:0-1165 GCF_001687245.7 Rhagoletis zephyria | reverse complement strand
GAAAACATACACACATTCATCAATGCAGTCGGATTAGCCACATCAAACAAAAGTCAAAAACAACTCAAAATGTACAACTAAAATAAATACATATGGAAAACAAAGAAATAGAAGGATATCAGCTCACAAGAAACGCAATCAACGATGGCCGAATAAAAGCCAAATGCAGCCATTATTAAAGAGCAACAATAGTACACAACGCTGATGGCGCGCTTCATTGAGGAAAATCAAAAGTGNTGTACTTTTCGTTCGTGTGCGTGCACTAATACATAGAAATAATTGAACTTTTTGTTTATTTACCACTACGTTTGCAAGTGTGACTTTGCAGAAATCATATGTTTGAAGCTTACAAGCTTTTCGGCTGTAATTAAAGCTTCACAAGCATCTCGCTCAAGGTGGGGTCGCTCAATGCACTCAGCTGTGTTAAACTTTTTTTTTGATTTGCGCAAGATTCTCAATGGGCTAAGAGTAAAGTTTGGTTTATCGGACTCTCTCTTACTGTGTTGAAAAGCTTTAGAAAAACTTAAGGGAATTCATTAGCTGGCAGGTTTTCCTGCTCGTATGAAAACTGCTTTCGTGGAATATTCAACCTGTTGCGGCTTAGTGCGACGTTCTTTTGTTGTACTAATATTTTTTCTAAGATGACCCAGGTATCGTTTTTGCTGTTCGCAAAATTTTGAATAATTTAGCGAAATTCTCAGGACACTTTAGTCCTATAGCAAATAAAAAAAATTAAATTTCCGGCAAATGGTGGTTTTACAGAAAAAAAAGCGTATACGTTTTCATCGGACTAATGTTGTAATACCATTTCATGCTCCTGAAAGGTATAAAAATATATATTTCAAATATCATGTTTGTATCAATGGAAACGCAGTAGTGGGCACATATGTATGTATGTATGTATATACGAGCATCGCTTAAATAGGGAACATATTTTCTTAGACATGAATTTTTGCTTTTATATTTTGTCTTCGTAATATTGTCATACAAATATTATATTTAATTAAATTGCATTTTTTCTCCTTCATATCTAAAAACTCATTAACATATCAGCTTCTGTTAGTTAAATAATTTTAAATTTTCATCTCCCCAATGACTAAAAAAAACGCTAGTCTCTTTCAAATATCAAGGACGGAAAATTAAAGTCAACCAACAAATCCGACAC
>NW_016234470.1:0-1165 GCF_001687245.7 Rhagoletis zephyria | reverse complement strand
AAGTTATTAAAGACCAAGAGTTTCCAAAACACTTTTTTAAAGGTTTTTTGGTGGCCAATTACTAACAATTCATGAGCATGACGGAATATTTTGTTCATCCTACTTTAAATACCAGATATTGATTTAGTGCAAGTTCGTGTCTTAAGTCTTTTATATTAAAGAGCAAGGCAAGCTTAGTTAAAGCCAGCATATAACAAGACTGTTTCGTTGCTGCGGGTTTTGCTGAGGGTTTGCCACCCCTCTACCTTTAGCTACAACAAACCAAACGTCCCCTCTGAGCTGCGCCTAAGCAGCACCCACACCAACCTGAAATTTAATAGAATTCCATTGTAAATAACAACACTATGCTCAACCAAATTTTATTATTAGACATACAAATTCATTTTTTTTAATAAATCAAAAGGAAACCTAACACAAAAAAATTATTCTAAAGTTTTTTTTTTAATTTCACTATGCAACAATTTAAAAATTCACGATAATTATTAAAATTTCAACTAAAATCGAATTTTACTAACAATATCTATGTTATTTGCTTATTTTCAAATCCCTATCTTTCTTTTGTATTTTCTTGTGCATTTTTACTCCGCGCTTTCTACTGTAATTCTTTAATTTTTTTGTAATCGTTTTTGTATCTAATTATTCAAATCTCGACCCCCAAAATATGCGTATACATATGTACATATATGTTTAACAAATGCAAATATGTATGTATATATATATGTATATGTATGTGCACGTCTTTATATATTATTATTTTTCTATCGTTGGTGACCCTTCCTAATACTACTGAGTATGTATGTACATTAGACTGCATCACCAAAAAAAAGTTGCGGGTTTTCCGCTGGGATTACAAAATTTATTATATTTTAAGACGTCCACCAAAATATTTCGGAAAAATATTAAGGATTTAAACAAGCTGGAGCGATTTTTAGTTTCTTAAAGAACTTTTTGAAAAGAGTCCCCTCAGATAACAAAACAGATTAGGCTTAAAAAATCTGCATAAAAATATTTAAAAATCTTTTCAATGGAATCGTAATAATGAAATTTTTGATGCTGTTTTTTATTTTTTACTTTTTTCAAAGATTGATTTACGAAAAAATTTAATTAACTGGGCCGAAACTATTCTGATTTAGACTTATGGGATCTCGGTCGAAAGGTATTTTCC
>NW_016234468.1:0-1165 GCF_001687245.7 Rhagoletis zephyria | reverse complement strand
TTGCATCCACAAGGTACCTGAGTACTTTGGACCAGAGTATTTAGCGCCTACTAAATTTTTTCGTCTTTTGTACTTTGATATCTAGCAGCTCCTAAATACTCAAGTTTTTCTTACTTTAATATCTAATAGCTCCTAAATACCTAAATACTTTTTACNTAAATACTTTTGTACTTAATATTTAATACTTAGTAAATACAATTTTGCCCATCACTGTGCGCTACCATGTCAAACTATCGAATGTGAAAATCTGCACTTTTCAGGAGAGCAAAGAAACTGTTGTAAAAAATATTGTTGCCATTAGACAAAAGTNACTTAATATTTAATACTTAGTAAATGCAATTTTGCCCATCACTGTGCGCTACCATGTCAAACTATCGAATGTGAAAATCTGGACTTTTCAGGAGAGCAAAGAAACTGTTTTAAAAAATATTGTTGCCATTAGACAAAAGTATGGGACTCGACATTTCGTTAAAGCCAGTATCCTCTGCTCCTAAGCAGACTAGAAATTTGACGATTTGCCAACTTACGTATCATTCTAAACGCATGCGCAAGGTATCGTAAATCAAAAAGCAGTTTTGCACATTCGATAGTTTGGCATGGTAGCGACGATATACTTATTTCTTCAAGAAAATTTACAGCAACCGCAAAGTTATTTTCTAGCATTAGAAATAATGAAAATATATTTCTCGTGATATTTCTTGAGAACTACAATGATATATTTTTTTTTTGTTAATCAACGAAAACAATTTTTATAATACTTTTTTTTATAACAACCAAACGACTTTTTTCTGATATTTTTTCTTATAAATGACGAAACGAACTTTTTTATTTGCATATCTGTGCCGTTCAAGTAAAGTAGCCTAAGCCGGGAAAAGGGCATATTCCCTTTAAAGCAACATTTTATGGGATCCCAATATTTTAACGTTTAACTAGCCGTAGATATAGTTCAAGATGTTCTTTTAATAGAAACTTAATAAAAATATAAACATTTTCAAGAGAAACTGTTTTTTTTTAAATTCAAAGTCAAACCTTTCAAAGTCTCTTTGACTTAGCGGTATATAGATATGTATTCCATATAAAAAACTGGCGTATATAATTTGTACGAGAAAAAATGCATAGCTACCTTCATATTTGCACTTTATTATACTAAAATTTAATGCCCAAC
>NW_016234467.1:0-1165 GCF_001687245.7 Rhagoletis zephyria | reverse complement strand
GTGCACGGGAATTGCTTCCCAGGGTTGCTTATTGGCACACTGGGCTACTGCCAGTGTTGCCTATAAATGCAACCGCCGCCTTGTCATTTTCTCCTCTTTTTTCCACTGACGTCCAGCAGGATAGCAGCACATCATTTTTTTCATCCACCGAGGGATTTCCGCTTACCAGGACCTGTATTCATCGATCAAATCGTTCGAATTATCTTTTTAATAGTTTGCGTACTTGTACATTTAAATTATATTTCATTTTCATAAAATCATTCGAATCTTCTCATATTGTTAAATATTAATTCTTGCACTCAAGTTGTTATTTAAAATCATTCATACTTTCCGCTTATTAACATTCTCAGTCTCTACATACATATTATTGTTAATTAAAGTCACCTTCAAACATTAAAGTCTCTTGTATTATATTCGTTCATGCATACTTGCATATGCATTCAACCATACTTTCAAAATTTTCTTGAAATATTGTAAATTTGAATTATTGTTAATAAATACTACTTTTTAATATCGAAACCAATATCGTAAATATTGAACAAAATATATTCGGAAATTTAGAATTTGGCTTGATAAATTCACAAAATTTACGGTTTTCATAAATAATTTAATCTTATAATGGACTTGTTTCATTTTAAACTTACATTTAAGAAAACTCCATTCAATGCTGTAATTACGATTTGAGTTTTCCAGTTTATAAAACACAAGCGTTATTTATGTACTTAACTATTGATATTATTCTTCATTACGCANTGATAAATTCACAAAATTTACGGTTTTCATAAATAATTTAATCTTACAATGGACTTGTTTTATTTTAAACTTACATTTAAGAAAACTCCATTCAATGCTATAATTACGATTTGAGTTTTCCAGTTTATAAAACACAAGCGTTATTTATGTACTTAACTATTGATATTATTCTTCATTACGCATGAATATCAGCATACATTAAAGATGAATATTATTCTTAAGCTGTGTGCGAGTTTACCTAAATTTTAGTACCTAAACTAATTTTCCACTGGGAATTTCCAGCACTGCTACAATTAAGGAAAACAGCTGCTAAAACTGTGCGAGTTCGTTCCACAACCTAAATGGTTTGTCTTGGAATTGTTTCTTTTAATAAATATATCTATAAAATGAATAATTTTGCGGTAGCTTTGGG
>NW_016234466.1:0-1165 GCF_001687245.7 Rhagoletis zephyria | reverse complement strand
CGGTCAATAATTTGTTTAAATGAATTTATGAAATTCTGATATTCGGAATACTTGCCAGAAAATCTGAGGAGCTTAAGTTGTAGCAATTTTGAGTTCGCCTGCATTATGCATGTTGTGTCCGACAACGTCACATTGTGGTCCTCAACCAGCTGCGATTGGATAGCAAGTTTCGTGGTAACGTAAAGGCCTTCTAAATCAGCGCGTCCTCCATCGTCGGTGCCCAACTTCTCGATGTCAGTTTGTATAGAAAGAACTTGCTTAAAGTAGGATTCATGAATTCACAGGCGACATTTGTATTCTGCGTTTGAAAGAACTTTTCCACCAGGTCGTAGACTAGCAACATCGATATGCCTGAAATATTCTTCCTTGTGTTCGTACGCTGCTGTTTCTGTTCATCCAGAGACATTTTCAATCTGAAACCAAAGATAGTTGTATAGGAAATGTGGCAATCAGTATCTATTTAATGAAGAGGACGTTGTGNTATCTATTTAATGAAGAGGACGTTGTGCGCAGGACGAAGGCAACCGTGTGAACAGATGACCCTCGAAGAGAGAGCGGGAATACGGCAGCGAAAAATATCCAAATTAACATAACTGTAAGGTGATGGCGAAGTTATTCGTTGAACTAACTGACGGTGACGGTGATGGAGCAGCAATGACGACGATGTGTGAAGTTGTGTGTGCTTGCAGCGACGATGGTTATCGTGTGCACCTGAATCAGACACATACGTTTGACGGACGATGATGTAGAAAATGGCCTGGCTACCAGTAGCGACGGCAATTATTGTGTATCCAGGTGTCGAGAATTGAAGTGAATTCCATCGATGGAAGAAATGACTGCGTTTCCAAGGATAGCGAAGAGGAGTCTAAAGCTGAACCCCAAATGTTCAATAAATTAACTAAATGCTCGTGCCCCACGTTGGGCGCCAAGAAATGTAGGGTTACAGAGCGTTTTCTGCAACCGCACTTATATTCAAAAAACGATGAAAGCAAATGGGCTGAGGAAATAAAAGTACGATGCGCTATATTTGGTGGCCAGCTGTTAGAATATTTTAATTTCCAAAACTTCATTGCTTAAATACAACGTACAATTCAGAGTAACTAAGTATATTACCCTAAACGCTATTCGCACTTGGTGCATATGTTGTTGTTATTGTATACTAGGA
>NW_016234465.1:0-1165 GCF_001687245.7 Rhagoletis zephyria | reverse complement strand
ACAGTGACAGTGACCCTTAGGGTTCACTTTTAATTAGGTTAATAAAAAAACGTAGATTTAAGTGTCAGTGCTAGAGTGTGAGCCGACAAACGTACCTTAAGAAAAAAGATAGAAAGAGTCTTAATGAGCGAGAATGAAATGAGATCCATACTGATAAGCATCAGAGTTTGACATTTATGACCGAGTAAGGAAACCAGTTTAGTGCTTGTTTAAAATTTTAAAATTACAATGGAAAATTTTGCTGCATCTCAGCAAAGATTTTCTTACGCTACGTAAGCGCTAACCACGAGTGAGTTTGGTATTTAAGAAAAACTGGTCCAGGATCAGTTGTTTGAGTTATCAACAGCAGCAGCAGCAGCAGCAGCAACAACAATCATCTGTTGTCAACACAAAGACCAGTGAGAACTTTTCAAACAACAACAAGATGAAAAACAGATGTTGCTGGATGCCCCAAACGCGGCACATCATTCTGCTCCTCTGCATGCTCATCAACATCATCTCCTACACGACGCGAATGAACATCAACATGACCATCGTCGCCATGGTCAAGGACATTCCCAAGAATGAAACGCAAACAGACACTTGTCTGCCAGAAAGCCATTCAGTTTTTAGTGAACGTTGGAACTACTCAGAAATAACTGAAAATCCAACCACTTCAACTCCAGCTCCTGATTCTTCTGCAGATGAAGGCTTCGACTGGTCGGAGTCACTACAGGGAACGATCATCGGCGCCAACTACTACGGCTACATCATAACCACGGCGGCTGGTGGACAGCTGGCAGAGCTGTTAGGTGAGCGGTGGAGTTCTTTTTTGGTTTTTTCCTATTTGAGCCAACAGATTAACAATTAATCCTTTACCCTAAGTTCATTTGAAAGTAAGTACTGNATCCTTTACCCTAAGTTCATTTGAAAGTAAGTACTGTCAACAAGAGATATTAAGTCACAAAATCTCCCCCTTTTCTGACCTTCACTTTGGACATTGATTTTCTAACTCCCTTCTTTGCAGGCACCAAACGCTTGATCGCCCTGTCAATGGTACTGTGCAGCCTTTGTACACTGCTCACCCCGCTCAGCGCCTACCTCCACCCGTACATTGTGGTGGCAGACCGAGTGGTGATCGGCCTCGCCCAGGGCGTCATCACCTCCGCCCTCTACACGCTGCTGC
>NW_016234464.1:0-1165 GCF_001687245.7 Rhagoletis zephyria | reverse complement strand
CTGCTGAGTTACAAAAGGTCTTCTGTCTTTTCCTTTTTAATCATGGGCATAATGAGCTTGGGACCTCACCGTCATCTATTTTTGTCCAATAGTTATTAGAGTTTCCTATCGCACACACATTGACACATCTGAGCCAGACCTGGCCTTGTTATGGGCTGCCCGATTTAATTCTATATTGCTATGATCGAGAATCTAAAAAATGTTGATGTTAAGATGATGACCAATGTGGCTGACATTTCTGAGCAGTCCCCAACTATGTTACTTTCAATCCTGTTAGTCTCAAAGCGGATAGCCTATTGACAAAAATATGTGATTGCTTTTCCGGTGGGAACCGTACTGTCTTGCTAGCGCCGGCTCCCTGCTTCATCTTTGAAATATCATCGTCGATGCTGTTCCAAGTTAGCTTTTATTCGTTGGCCTCTTTTTTAAATTTTAAGGCCTTTGAAAGCCTCTCTTGAGGTCCGCTACCAGCAGCTCCCGAGATGCCGATGCATCTTCCCATTCTCGTATTTTCTGTTGCTCCCTTTGGCCATCTATTAGTTACAATCGGTCTGATGACTGTGGTGCCCCCCCTACTATATGTAATATACGGCGACAGTCCTCATTGCTTTCCAAACGCTCTTTTCCAAGTGAATTAACCTGATAGACTCTTCTTAATTCTGTCCCTCATATCTTAAATGGGTAGATATAGCAAAACTCTTTAGCGATTCAAAAGTTTGAATCGAAAATGAAAAATATTCGGACCAACTGACTTTTTCTCATCGACCGAGTTATGCCACCGACTTTGTCTTATTTTCTTGAAATTCAGTCCAAAATGAGAATCTTATTGGCCACCTTCTCGTCACTCACCGAGCGCCGCCATCTTCACGCCACAATTGTTGCACCCATAACTTGAGCATTTTCAATGCCGAAAAGTCTTTTGTCGCCTGCTCGAATTGTGCTGCAAGCTTTTTTGTTGCATTTGTTGCAACCACGACAATGGCAAATACTAATTCTTGTACATTCATTCCCAGTAGAAATTATGAGAAATTTGTAGTGGCGTCAATTTGCTGTTTTCGTTGCTGTGCTACAAGTTTCAAGGCTCCAAAAAGTTAAATCGAGGTTTGTTGCAGTTGGTGTTGCTGCTTGCTGCTGGTTGAATTGGTTTGGCTTTGTGTAAACGCAT
>NW_016234463.1:0-1165 GCF_001687245.7 Rhagoletis zephyria | reverse complement strand
ATTGTAACGAACCCGGTTTATCCGGTCTATAGCTGGGCTGTGGCTCAGCCGGATGTTGGGTTCCCTTATCCGAACGTAAAAATAAATATGCGAATGATTCTTATAGTGAAGCTTCTTTATTCCGCTATTTAGTTGGCAGCGTTTGTACGTCACACCAATATAACGTATTTCGTTGGCGGCGTTTCCACGTCATACCATATAAGTACTACTTGGCAGCGTTTTCACGTCACACCAATATAACGTATTGCTTTGGCAGCGTTTTCACGTCACACCATATACCTTAACTACCTACTAAGCAACTTAGTCTTCACAACCGTTGCTTAGCCGTTCCAATCTGCGTTTGCACGATCGACNCTGATCTTTAATTCCAATTGCTGCTCTAATTACACTCTCCTACACGCAGGCAGACAGTTATCCTAACAATATTGTTGATAACATTTTGCTTATTTCCTTTTAATCTTACTCGCCTGTATCTCATACACTCAGAAATCCGAAAAGAATATTGGACTGAGTTTTATGCTTAGTTTATTTGAAGAATGCGGAGTATTTTATTCGATTTATGAAAAAGTCAGTCGTTACATGTAAAAGAAAAAATCAAAGATAAAACCTTTTTAGAGATCAAACTTATAACTAGATATTTCGACAAATTGATGCATATCGTGTTAGTCGATAGATAAGCAGAGTTACCAAATCTCATACATCCTGCCCGGCTGGACAGGTAAGTTCAGGATGATTCAAAAGCCTACAAGTTTTCTGTATTGGTCGCATGCACTCGCCTGTTGCATGTTTGATGGAGACCACACGGACCAAGCCATCGGTACCTGGATGTAACCGTAACACTCTGCCAAGTCGCCAGTGCGTAGCTGGTAGGTTCTCGTGGTGAATGATTACAATGTCGCCTAGCTGGATACTGTCATTGTTGTTATGCCATTTTGTTCGGGTCTGTAACGTGGAGAGATACTCATCATGCCATTGCTGCCAGAAATGCTGCTGCATCTGCCGTACCTGACGATAATAGGACAGTCGATTAGAAGGTACTTCGCCAGTTGATTTTTCGGTCACTGCCACGATTGATCTCCAGACCAGGAAGTCAGCCGGTGATAATGCCATCTTGTCGTGGTGAGCTCACTGATAAACAAAAAATTTTCAGGTAAAAGTGTCACCG
>NW_016234462.1:0-1165 GCF_001687245.7 Rhagoletis zephyria | reverse complement strand
CACTCGTACATACTTACATACTGAGAAGAGCAATACTGGTAATCCGATATTACCTACTGGTATACACTTTGAAGCGAATAAAAGCATACATCTGAAGATGTGTTTAAATGTGAAAGGTTTAAAGAAGCCATAAAATAAGAATGTAAGTAAGTTCGAGTACTTCTGTAAATATTGTACTTAGAAACTCCAGAGACGATTACCGTGTACTGTCTTAAATCGGTATTTACGCAAAATTCGTTGGATTAAGTACTCTGGAAAAACTTAAAAAGTTTAAAAATGACACAAGCAAGTAAAGTTTTCCATGAACAACTGTGTTTTGGAGTATTTCACTACAGAAAAACTTCGGTTTTTATAAAGTCAAGCTGCTCTCCATTTACCTTCAAGTTAATCACTTTGATGATTTTGTTGAGACAAAGAAACGGTAAATGATAATTCCTTCCGGGGATGGTCATTTAACGTGGACTATTTTATAAATCAGACCAAAAATGCGAACTGTAACAATACATTCTAATAGTTTTTCCTCTTATATCTTAAAGTATATACATATATACTTAAAGTATTTTATTATTACTATTGTTTAGAAGTTACGAATATTTTAACAGCGGACTGTTACATTACCACCTTTGGAAGTGTTTTTTACCAGGACCGAAAATAACAGTTGTTTTTTACGAGTTAAACTTTGCCAAATAGTTTTTATGCCGAAATAAAACTCCTTTCCGTATAATCGCTTATCCAAATCAAACAACTTTGGTATCATAAAAAAGAGGAAGGTTTGTTCTATGGTAATTCAATAGCATCTTTTTTATTTAAATATTTTTCAATGGGTGGCTTTCCTCGTTTAAATATTTCAGTTTTAAAGCCNTTTCGGAATAAAACATATTTGGCCAAGATTAACTCGTAAAAAATAAGTGCTATTTTCGGTCCCTGGTTTTTCAGAAGCTGATTTGTTTGATCGACAAGTCCTAAAATAATAATTTGCTAATACATATAATAATTTCAATATCTGGTACACAATTTCTTAGCTTGAGGATGGAATTGAAGAACCACGTTTTAATTGAACTGATACAATTAATTTGAGGTACATTTTTGAAAAAATATTAGGCGTTACGTTACCTTTGCGGTATATGTATAACGTGAAGACTTTAACTAGGTTTTTAGCCCAAAG
>NW_016234460.1:0-1165 GCF_001687245.7 Rhagoletis zephyria | reverse complement strand
ACACGATTTCTCACAGTGATGTGAAATAAAATCAATTGACGTTATTACCTTTTCCACAGAGAATGAAAGTTAAAAAAAAGGAAATTAAGTAAATGATGCTATTTCCTAATTCAAATGGAAATAGCGTCAACAAGCTTGAAGTATATCGATTCAAAGAAAAAATGTTGTCCTTGCATCGTATGCGAGATATGAATGTTACAATAAACATTGCCACGTAAGTGTTGTTTCCATATATGAAAGGGTTATTGCCAAATCTTCAGTGCTAATAATCAAGACAAGCATCGTCGCCGGCCGCCACGAAGCTACACAAAATTTAATATTTGAAAGAGCCAGCAACTTTCACAAATTGGGAGATACAAACCTAAGGTACCTGACGATTTTCGTCAAGGATTCAAATAGGTTCAGTAAGAGGAAGCGAAGAGTATTTGTCGTGGTATCAAAAAGTGGTCTATGTGTGTCCCTGCGTAGCAGTGGCCGCCGCACTTACCTCCTTGCCTATTCATCTACTTCGCAGGGACCTAAAGGCTTCTTATGATTTCAGCAATGTTTGCGTTCAATATTTGTTTCTAACATATCAGAAAGATAAATAGTCATTCAACCATTTGTATACTACAAAATAAAAATACTTCCGATATTTTACGATTAAAAAATAGTTGCCATGAGTTAACGACAATAAGAATATCTTTTAGTTAACTATATGAAATTTTTACGCAAATTTTTATTTACATCATTTATTCATCTGTATGTGAAGAAGCAGGAATGTGTGGAGATCCTTAGAATCATTTATGAAGCTTTTACACCTACATGCATATGTTTACATTCCCGTTAATGTTTAAGTAATAAAATATACGAAAAATTCTCGTATGAGGAGGCCACAACGCTAGAGTGCGGGAGTATGGTGTAACGTTTTGTGGTAAGTTTAATATTTAACAACCGGAAGCAACAACCGAGACAATATGCGGTTTAATTTAAAACTTGAATGCACAAAAGGTATCCCGAAGCGTAGCTGAGCTAAGAAAATATGAGCACTGCTGCGTAGCGCTTACTGGAAGCGTGGTGCGGCGTAGAAAAGACGGTGAAGTGCAACGCCAAAGAGGACTCGTGCTCTGTTGGCGGAATACATTGGATCAATCGATTGAAAGTGAAATAGCTGAATAAGGGGATA
>NW_016234459.1:0-1165 GCF_001687245.7 Rhagoletis zephyria | reverse complement strand
ATTTGCCTATATTTGCATACATATGGGAATTGTAAAGTGATTTCAAGAATAAAATAAATAAATGCCTACTACGCATGCTTACCTACGTGTCGAAATGTTCAAATTATTCGAGCCGCAACATAACGCAATCAAAAACTGAAACACAGAAGAAGACGAAGACAGAAATGGCAATGAATTAAGAAAAAATACGTATTTTCATACTTACATACATGCATGACAATACATATGTACATAAAAAAAAAATGAGAAAACCAACTACAATACTCAATTCAGAACTACAGTGGGTGTTAATGTGACTATTGTTGTTGCTGCTGCTGCTTGCCAAAAGCCCACACAAAATCAGCCACCGACACGGTTTTTCTCAAGCATTTTACTTGTGCCACAGGCAGATAAATTTTGCAAACAGGAAAAAAGCGAATGAAACCTACATCAAGTATGAAATGTTAAAATAAGTACATAAGCGCAAATAAATAAAACCAGCAGCTCAATAAAATAATAATAAAATTAATAGTGATCATGTACTTATTGCCATAGAAATGTATGTTTGTATGTATACATAGTATGTATGAATGAGTTTAAAGTTGAATGAAGGAAACGTTTACAAAAATGTTCTTATGAGTACATACATACATAGCTACATACATACATAGCAGATGAATTGAAGATCCCAGGGTAGTACGTCTGAGTGCTCATCAAGTCTCCATAAATCAGTTAATTTAAATTTTGATTTCGCATTTGGCAGGAGCGTATAAAGCGTTTCTCCGTAGTCTTACTAAATTAATATTGATACATCGAAAATACTTACATATACATATGTACAGACTGTACTAATATATATTTGTATGTACAATTAAGAAGAGTACCATATGAGACTAAATAATGAATTTCTTATAGAATACTTTTTTTTACAAATATATGAATGCCGGTAGACGAAAGGTTTTGTTAGGTTAAGTAAGACTGTCTGCTCTTATCATCAGTTCATTTGGTGCACTCGAAAGGGCAGAGGATAAAATTTCGCTAAATATATATGGCCACAAGTTTCAGATATCAAGCTAGCATAGTAGATGCTGTTCGACTTAGCCAAACCAAGGCGCCACAGTTTGAATTGCATTACCCTTCAGGCATAACAACAACAGGGAGCAGTTTATTAGAGCGGGTCGACTCC
>NW_016234458.1:936-1165 GCF_001687245.7 Rhagoletis zephyria | reverse complement strand
ATGATATATCATGTGATGTCAAGTCATGTGATGTCTCTTCATATCATGTAATATAATGTGATGTGATGTAATTTAATGTGATCACATTCCATGTTCCGATAATTATATGGATAACCCTGTTAATAACTGTGCCAATAAAAATACCGATAACGATATCCATAAACATATAGAAAAATACAACGATTGCAAAATCGATTAATTCATCGATAAATATAACAATCATCAGTAT
>NW_016234458.1:0-848 GCF_001687245.7 Rhagoletis zephyria | reverse complement strand
GTTTTATATCGATAACAATATCGATCTTCATCCTCATCCTTTTCTTCATATTTATCTTTATTTTTGCATATTCCTCTTCACCTTTACCTTAAAGTGTTTAAATTTGCTTTGATCTTCGTTTTTGCCTGTACCTCTAGGTATCTTTGTTTTTATTTTTATTCTCAAAGCGCTAAACCGCTGAGAACCATTTCCATGTGCATTATACCCCTTGAATTTGACAATTTACTCCCAACCAACCAACTGCCGCTAAAGAAGTTTACTTCATAAATTCTAGAAATGTTCTTACCCTTTTAGTTACCCTAATTCTTATGCATCGTTCACTGTCTCCATTTTCGTCTTTATCTTCACTTTTGCCCTTTTTTTGACTTCATCGTTCTCATTTGTTTCTTCATCTTCATATTTATCTTTATTTCAAAGCTTAATTTCAAATGTGTAGTGAAACAACAGGCGACACATATCAAATTGAACATGTTGCAGCAACATCTATACACAATTCGAAAATGTTTAAACAACGGTTTTGGCCGTCATTTTCAACCAATTGTGAAACCATAAAAACTCTGCTCATATACGGAAAAATGCCTTTCCAACGGTGTTCTTCGTTTTGAAATCGGTTCGGTAGAATCGCCAAACGAACGGAGACAAAATTTATGTTAGAGTATTAATATACATATAGATGTTTTTACACTTGTTTAAATTCTTGAAGTTAAATTGATTGTTCTATGAGCGAGATGTTGAAGAATCTCGCTTTGATGCAAATTGTGGCTGGACGGTTGTCTACCGGGATGAACGGCAGTACTCGTGACGACGGCGTGACAAGATAACAGCCTTTTTATATCCTGAGTTTGATG
>NW_016234457.1:0-1166 GCF_001687245.7 Rhagoletis zephyria | reverse complement strand
GCTTTTGTACGCTTTCGACATGTTTCAATTTCTCACGCATCACCACCCAAGGAATGGCTTCCTTTTCACTCTTACCAGCGATGATCTTGTCGAGTGTAGCACCAATGCTCATCAAACCCTGATTGCGCTGATCCTTGATGGATTTGAGCTCAACTTTAGCTGCCTCCAACTTTGGAATGACTTTCTTTTCAATTGGTGTTGGTTTCAGACTTATAGTTTCTTCAGTCCATGATTTGATTGGTTCTGGTTTGTAACCGGGAAAGAAGGGTTGCTTGTCTAGGGAACGACCACGTCTAGGGCGAGATGATTTGCGCCAGGGTACAAGATTTGAATGTGGTTGTAAAGATTTACTGCGCGGTTTCTTGGTGCGTGCGCGTCCCTGATGGGGTGCCTGCCCGTTGATGGCCAAATATTGGCCATACTGTGGTGCGCCGGGCTGGCGTTGTGGATGTGGAGACTCGGGCGAGCTGTCTTCTTTTCCTGATGATGAGGTTTCATCATCTCCGGAATCGATTGGTCGTAACTGATAGGCCGAAATGCGTCGTTCTGNCCCCTATGTTTTGACCCTTACCAGAATGGGTTTCAGCGCGTAATGGAAGCGTAAGCGTTGTTTCATCAAATAGCAAAGCACAGGGTTTTAGAAAAGAGCTGGTACTTACTTTACTTCTGATATGAGTAGAAAAATTCAACCATTTTGACTTTCATTCGTTTTTGAATATTTTTGTTTGGGGTTTTTATAAGTACACCACATCAGCATGTTGGATTTAGAAATGAATGCGAATGGTGAAACAAAATTGTTTCAATGGGAAGTTGAAATAAGCATTTGAAATCCGTTTTACAGAGTTGCAATGGCCAAGAGAGAAGAACACTGGAGCAGCGGATTTCTTTCTTTTTTTTAAATTAATATTTTTATCTTTTTTAATTTAGTATAATTTTTTTCTTTTTTAATTTAATTATAATCTTTAGATTTTATTGTTTTAAAAAAGAAAATGTATATTTTTTAATTTTGGCACTTATTTTATGTATTTTTTCTTTTTTAATAAAATTTTTATCTTTCTTAATTAATTTATTTTTTAATTTTTAGTTGTTATTCTTGAAAAAAAGAAAATTTTTTAAAGCTATAATTTTATTTTGTTAGTTTTTTGAATACATTTTTTTTTTTTTTT
>NW_016234456.1:0-1166 GCF_001687245.7 Rhagoletis zephyria | reverse complement strand
TTTATTATTTTAATCAATAAAAAAATTAATGTTTGTTCAATGAAAGTGCATGTTAATTAATTAATCATGAATAAAATAAAACAAAAAATGGTAAAATATTGTTTTGTGTCTGTTTAAAAAACATACAAAAAATAAAAAAATGAACAACAAAAAATTTTGTAGCATTCAATCGCCCTTTTTGAGGCGTTTTATCTCAATTTATGGAAACTTTGGTCTTCACATTCGACCTGTCTCTCAACACGACAAAATGAGCTATTTTAGCTTTTTCTTCAACATCACTTACATTTTTTTACTAAACATTTTTATTTTGATAATAAACCAAAATGAAATTTTGAAAAAGGCTAAAGCGTTTCAACCATTTAAACCATTTTTTTCAATGACACTTTGTTCTATAACACTTCTAACGCCATACACTTTTGACATTTGCATGGCGTACTTCTTGTTCAGAGGAAGTCAAATTGCTCAACTTCTAAATTCTCCACTTTTGCGTTCAGAACACTGTCCTTTTTTAAACCAGAAATGGACTGTTCCATTGCTTTTTCTTTTTGATCAAGGTGCCAATTTGTTATACTACTTACTGTCATCGACAATCATTGATAATCCTTCAAAGTTCATCTACAGTTTACTGTTGATCATTGCGAGA
This sequence comes from Rhagoletis zephyria, assembly GCF_001687245.7. Taxonomy (NCBI): domain Eukaryota; kingdom Metazoa; phylum Arthropoda; class Insecta; order Diptera; family Tephritidae; genus Rhagoletis; species Rhagoletis zephyria. The sequence goes on along the minus strand of NW_016234456.1, from coordinate 523 downwards.
CAAACGCCCAACGTGCCCTTTCGCCTTTTAGTCTACTACAAATATCTCACTTGGAAGACGTTGCAGGACATTGAAAAAATAAAATCTACGTTGTCCAGCAAAGAAATAGTGACAAAAGTTGCCCAACTTGCTGCTCTAAATCAACAACTGAACCGCCTTTTTTCACTTCCCCTGTTGACTTTTACAATATTCTTTTCACTTCAATGGCTTGTAGTTTTAACTATTGCTTTACTGAATCAGTTTCTTTTTAACGGTTTGATCTTTTTAATGCCCACCGTTCTCTGTGTTTTAGGAATTTGTTACCTTTGTAGACAAATGGATCTTTCAGTTAAACGTTTATCAGGAGTTTATAATTGTAATTGTAGTTACGATTTAGTGGTTGTAAAAGATACAAAACTTGCTGTTACTAATCTAACTTCACAAGTGACAATCATTCAATTGGGACATTTGCATTTCATTTATGGGTGCTATCTGCAGCCTCAAATTTTTAGTCTCTTTACATTTAATTCAACTTTTTTAATTT
>NW_016234455.1:0-1166 GCF_001687245.7 Rhagoletis zephyria | reverse complement strand
GGGTGTGAGAAATGAAGAGAACTACCTTAGAATTTTTAAATGGGCATTGAATTGAATTTCCATTAACTCGGTTTCGATTGCTTACTCCTGTCATCGTAGAAACATTTCAAGTTTCCGCCTACATTAGCAGCTAAGTCTGACAATCGCAACACTCAATAAGTTAAATGAGTAAATATGTATGTACTTGATTGGGTTATTAAAAGGGCTTTTGATTTAACGGAAAAAAATTTCCACTTCATTTGCTTTCTCTTNTAACTAGTTTTCTCTTTCATTTTTGTTCTCGACCATTGTTATAATTTCAAATTCATTTAGTTAAAAGTTTTCTGTGTCAGTCACTTGAAGTAAAATGCCTGCGGCCTGGTGGCAGACGCTCACCGCTTGGCGGTCACTTAAGCAACAGTCTCGTCGCGCTTAAGTGCGCTCCTTAAGAACAAAAGCAATAAACACTTGTGGTAGAGAATAGCATTTAAGTGCATACGTAAAAGCATGCATACATACATACATGCATATATACTCAGATGTACATAAAAGCAAAAACTAACAACCAAGCCAACAGCTTAATAATAGTGCATAGCGGCTGAAAGGGAAATATTGTAAAAAGAAATTTGCTTGTGAAACAACAAAAAATTTTACCACTCTTGCATGTACATAGTGTTCGAGGAGGCGAGAGAATTGCGCTGACATTTGTTGTACCACGAGCATGTGGCATAAAATATAGTAACTCGTTACTTTACTTGCAAAATTATGGAATTATATAACGAATATATTATTAAAATCTTTTTTTTCGACGCTTGTTCGAATTCGCATACTATGTTTTTCGGATTTCATTGACGAATTTCCCCGGACTTCTATGGTGGCACTCGTAGGCACAAAAAGATATTGATTATTTTGACTAACTAAACCTTGTAGAGGAGCTATTTAACAGGGCCCAAGATAATCGTTATAATGGAGGATTTTTATTTGAAAATCATAGCACAATCGTTATTTTTTATTTATATTTTCACGATTATTTTTCATAGTTATTTAATAATTTTTATTTTTTCGATAAAATAAATCTTTATTCTTGGGTCTCTATTTTTCCGATCATTTTTAGTTGTTATTTTATGATTTTTAATATTTTTCAATCATATTATAACCGTTATTTTCAGTTTTGGGTAAAAAAAAAA
>NW_016234454.1:0-1166 GCF_001687245.7 Rhagoletis zephyria | reverse complement strand
AATACTATCAGGGAACAGTTAAGAGCAGAGAAACGTCGGCTCAGAAGAGCTCATTGGGAGAACGAGCCTAGGCTAAGACAGGCCAAACAATTTTAGGGAAGTTACAAGCCCAAGAGATGTAGAAACTAATTACCCACCAAAAGACACAGTAAAGATATGTACATATATGCCAAGTTTTTTAGTACATGTAAGGGGGTTGCCACCTGCTTAAAAAATCAAACTCAATTCCAATTAAGGCAATTAGATAAGTGAAATATTCATAACAGTATGGGTGTCGGACGACAGAGGTTTAAGGAGGTTTTAAGTTGGAAATATTTTGAAGGGGGTTGCCACCTGTTTTAAAAATCGAACTTAGTTAACTTAAACACAATGAGGTATTAAAATATATCAAATGAAAGAGTGTTAAGGAAACTTTAGTTTGAACACTAAGAATATTTTTGAGTTGTTTAAGCAGGGTTACCGCCCGTTTTAAAAGTTTAATTCAATTTAATAAGTTAAATTTATTATTTAAATATTGGTATCAATTGAAATGGGTTTGAAAAGGCTTTGGGGGTTGCCACATGTTTAAAAAATTTAATTCGACTTAAATTATCAGTTAATTAAAATATATGTCACAATGTCAGATAAACAATATTTATGAAGGCTTTTATCTTTAAACTACTTTTAAATAGGGTTGCCAGCTGTTTGAGAAGTTGAGTTTAATTAACTTATACGTAGGTTATATGAAAAATTAAATTATGGGTGTCAAGGGAAAGATGGTTGAGAAACCTTAAGTTTGAACATTTGGAATGTTTGAATGCGGTTGCCAGGTGTTTAAAAAATTAAATTCAATTTATTTTATAAATTGGCTGAATTTTTAAAAGATAGGTATGAAAGTAATTTAAGATTTTAGCTTGAAAATGCTTTCTAAGCGGACTTCCACCTGTTTTGAAAAGTCGAATTTGGATAATTTGTACACAAGTTTAAGAAAATATTAAAATATGAGTGTCAAAGAGTTTTATGAAAGCTTTAGTTCGAAAATAGCTTCAACGCATTTATGTGAAGCTCATTAGGTTTGTGAAATGACAGGATGATTTGAATTTTTTTTCGCATACATTTTTGGACCACTTTAGTGTACACACACCCGCTCTTAAATCGATGTATCTATGTTTATAGTTATGTACACT
>NW_016234453.1:0-1166 GCF_001687245.7 Rhagoletis zephyria | reverse complement strand
TCTTTTGCTCTATTAAAATACTATAATAAAATAGTATTAAGTGCCATAAGTAATGACAGAAAATAATTTTAGATAATGAAATTAAAAACTGGGGGCACTTTTACACTTTCAAGAAGATATGTATGTGCTTACTTGCTAATTTCAGCCGTCATCTGTATGTACATATGTATGCGAAGTTTCGCTTTCCCATTTTCCATGGTTTCTTGCGCTAATTTTGGCAGCTGCCTTTTATTGCATCGAACTGCTTGTGTAATTAAATTCCACAGTAATACCCGTACTAAGTGGCAATCTTACAGTTACAGACTTCCTTACTTCCATCTTGTGCTTTTGATCGCTAGAAATTGTTGTACCGGACGACAATAATGGAGTTGCGCAGATAAAAATGGTCTGCTATGTGAGTGCCATTCGATTTAAAAGGTGGTTTGTGCAATTGAACTGCTGATGTTGCCTGTTAATTTTCCAAATGTTACTGTTGTTTTGAAATTTCGTTGCATTTAGTTGAATTCCTTGATATTTAAAAATTTAAGAAGACGCAAAATTTAAAACTTTTGTTGAATACATTTTAAATATACATATGTACGGAATGAAATAATTTTATATCCGCGTTTCACGAATGAATACTCTTTGATACGCGTCTAGCGAGCTATTATTTATTTCGTTCCTTGAAGAAGACACGAGTGCATATCGCACATTTGCTGCAAGAGTGTCATAGTCCTTAAAGAAAAAATTAGTAAAGAAAGTGCAGAAATTACTGCTACCTGTTCTTTTATGTTGTGTAAATTACCAGATGCTCACTAGAATGCAATATGTATTCATTTTTGCTACGGGAGTAAATTTATGTAAATTCAAACCTTTAAAGCCGTTTTCCTCGTATTTTTGATTTTTTTGCATTATGACAGTCTTACAGAAAATGTGCTATATGTATGAAACTTACCACACAAATACGTATTGCTTTCGCCAGGATTTTGCGTTGGTGATAAGTTTTACCTTTTCAAGCCGACAAATGAGGTGTTCAGAAAATAGAAACCTGTTAAGCAGAAAAGTGCGAATAGCAAAGAGATGATACAAAGGCATACTTACATAAATATGTTTGTACCTATATGCTTTAATATTTACATACATACATTGCGAGGAAAAGTTATACACTGGGAAAGATTTAATATATA
>NW_016234452.1:0-1166 GCF_001687245.7 Rhagoletis zephyria | reverse complement strand
AATTTATTCAAAATTGATGCTTGCAACAATTCTTTACCAATAAATATGTTTATGGTAAAATTTAGGAAAATGGGCGTGGCACCGCGCACTTATGATAACATATACGTATATCGGTAACCGTTATACCAATTTGTACCAAACTCGGTACGGTTATTGTGCTTGCCACATAAAAGCCAATTATTAAAAATTATTGAATTCAGGCAAAAATTACGGCCGCTTTTCATATAACGGTAAATTTCAGAAATTCTTGAAACTGCAATATTTCGAAATTTAAGGACGCTACTCAAAATTGGTACACCCCGGTTTACCATCTAGCGGTAGGTTTCGGAAAGGTGAAAAAACATATATTTAATACTTGCGCCGGGTATTTAATGTTCGGCTCCGCCCGAACTTAGACTTTCTTACTTGTTTTTTTTTATGTATGTTCCCGCATAACTTTGAACCATGTCAACCGATTTCGATAATAGAAGAATTGCAATAGAAAAGCAGTGTCTCAGACGTGGTCCCATACTAATTTGGTTTAGATCCGATCATTGGATCATGAAATATATATACATATATCTATTTTTTTTTTTTGCTAAAAATTACTTGTTTTCCAGTCATGTTCTGCCCCTCTTGGAGCCGTGTTTTGAGTGTTCACCACCGGTTTCAGTAAAAAAATTGGAAATTAGCCAAATCTCACTGATAACAAGTAACTCTTTCATAAAAATGCGTCAATAAAGCAACTTCGTTATTTTTTGATGTATGACTGTAGAAATTGGCAGATGCAGACCTTTGCTTAAGCTGTTATAAAATATAAGAACAAAAGAATCTATATAAAGTAGAAAAGGTTTAGCTCCTATTGATCTTTAAAAATTTAAGTATTAGATATATACTACTTTATAGAAAATGCTAAAAATTACCCAAATATGTAATATATTATCCTTACATTGCCTCGCGTTCTTATTTTTGCATGATTAGAAAATATTAAAGTCATACAATTAATGTTGGAAACGAAAATAAAAACTGCAATCTAGTGATTTAGTCCGGTATCGAGTTTCAGGATTCCAAACACTGTTTCCTAAATTTGTACTGTTGTACTTGTAAACCTCAAATCTCTGTGTGGACAGCAAGAGTTATGATGTGGTTAAGTACGATTTGAGATGGTTAACTTTTTGGTGGGGACA
>NW_016234451.1:0-1166 GCF_001687245.7 Rhagoletis zephyria | reverse complement strand
TTTTTTTTTTTGTTGCAAAAACCTTTAATGGGCTACAAAACCGCATACTTACAAATCTTAAATAAATTCTTAATGAAAAGTTTCAAATCTTAACTTACATGGTTTTTGTTAGAAAGTGAGCTTTAGCTTTTACAAAAAAATTTTTAAATGTCGCGCCCTATATATACTTTCGTCGCCGTAGCTCAAACTTTGTAGAATCTTTAATTTTGGCTTCAAAACCGACAATAGGTCAGACATATACTTAATTTTTCTTTAGAGAAATATGTTTCGATGTTTCAAGCAGATGAAACTTGAATTATCAAGGTAATGAATTATGTGGTGCATTTGATGTAACTAATTTGTAACTTACTACTTTTGGACATAAAATATCAATAGGAAAACAAACTATTTTTTTTACTTTATTTATTCATTTATTTATTTACTTACTTTATTTTATTACATTTCATATATCAATTCGAAAAAGTATTGGTGAAGTGCATGATATTTAAATAGAAACGCCTTCAAAGAAAACTATCTCCCGATTGCGTCTGCATTACTTGTCAACTAGTTTCAAGTTAGCTTTATGTAGCTAACAACAAGTTATATATTTTTTTTAGGAATCCCGCAAAAAAGCTAACTAAATGTGGGTTAGTTTTTATAATTATATTTTGAAATTTTTTTTCTGCAGGGTCGTTTTTACTGGATGGCGTATTCGTACGCAGAAACTGGCCAGAAAACAACAAAAAGAGAGGAAATTGAGAGAGTGAAAATGACCGCTGACTTTCAAGTTTTATTGGATAAATTTTTACTGGTCAATATTTGGCAGTAAGAAAAACAGTTAATGGTATGATGCTTCGTAGTTCACACTAATAAAAAAATTTTTTGGACAGCTTTTATAGTTGCGATTGAAGAAATAAACCAACTTAAATATATAATACAATAGAAATAATATAAAATAAATAATAAATTAAGCATCTGTTCATACAACTTGCAACTTCTTGCTGGCTTTGCGTTTACGATCTTTCTTGCATGTTTCTCTTATAAGGAGCAAATGTAGCTATACTCTCCGAAATTTGGTTACTGGATAGTTTTTTACTAGAAAGTACAAAAACACTACTAAAATGTTGACCAACATAAGCACATATACAGTATTGGACATATCTATAGCACCCCCCTTTCAAAGCGAT
>NW_016234450.1:0-1166 GCF_001687245.7 Rhagoletis zephyria | reverse complement strand
GCGCCTCAGGTCTACCACGAGCGCGCGTTGCAAGTCTCCGCATTCTATGTCAGGCCCTTCGCAGCTCAGCAACTCGGTCATTCCACCAGTATACCTGATTTTTACCTGGCCATGCTCTCCTCTGTGGCATTGAGGCTTTGCATGCCCGGTGAATGCAGCGCATAGTTTCTTCGACCAGCTAAGTACAAGACTCCCTGTTGTGGATTTCTCCCGTTGTAGGTGAAATGCCTTGGGAATCTGCTAGGAGTGACGTATCGAACTTGCGAACATCGACCCTAGACGGGTTCCATCCTGGATACTACGTGTTTGCCCTCGCGTTATGTCAGTGACTTGGAAGGTGATGTAGTTGTGGTCGCTACCACTCAGGTCTTCCATCACTCTCCATCCGTCAGCCCTTCGAAGAAGGCTTTCTGAGACCAGGGTTATGGCAGGGATAGAGTATCCAAAACCCGGCCTTCGATATGTGGGGGTCGTTCCAGTATCATAATTAATTGAACTATAAATTTAATTATAGTTTACCGCTCAATCCATCTTCGCTCATTGTCGACTACAGCCAGGGGCCTATTTCATAGAAGTGACTGGTGCGGAAATTGTCGATTTTTCTATAAAATTTCACTGCCAGAATTGTAGGCGACATTTTTGCTGTTTCATATACGCTTGTAGGCAACTGTGAAAATTTTTGGAAAACGACAGTGACATTATAGAATATTGTCGACAATTGTGCCGACAATTGTCACTCTGACAAAATTGTCGTGACAATAGCGACAAAACCGAATAGCTCCGTCGGAAAGCTTTCACAGGAGAGTTTTGTAAATGAATTTATATGGTAATTGCGCGTATTTCATTACTTTTCAACTATTTAAATATTTCTTAAAACTAAAATAATGCAAATGCAATTACTACATATGATTTNATTTAAATATTTCTTAAAACTAAAATAATGCAAATGCAATTACTACATATGATTTACATATAAATTTCATATGACTGGCGACAATTTTGTCAAGGCAATTTTAAACCCCGACAATGACAATTTGTCACTTTTTCAATGGAATTTTTCATGGAATTTATGAGGTGGTGACGATTATTTTTATAAAACAAAACATCCACCAAACTATCGAATTGTCACTGACAACATGGAAAATGCCTGTCGTTACAAAATTATC
>NW_016234447.1:0-1166 GCF_001687245.7 Rhagoletis zephyria | reverse complement strand
CTGCTCCAGGGTGGGTTTGCAAAACGGAGGCAAGCGTTATCGGTTTTGCCGCACCACTGATCACCACTGAATCACAAGCTGAATCACCACCGGTAATGCATCACCAATTGTTTGTTTGTTTGTTTGCCTGCTTGTTTTGCTCTTGTTTTAGCTGCCCTGCTTCTCACTGTTTGTGGTTTAGCCCTAAAGATAAGAACAGAGATGATGATGATGAATAATCAAATGTAGTTTTTTCAGCAAACATTGCTAAGTAAAGGCAGTTAGTTTGTGTACACGCCAATAGCCGATTTCGTAATTTGTGTGTGTTTAGCAAACGCCGAAAATTATGATAACACAAAAAATTAATGTCATTGTGCTGTTATTAAATTCCAAACAGGTATTTAATGTTATTTTGTTTTAATTAAATTTGTATTTAGAAATAGTTTATCTGTTTAATAACTCAATTAAAATAAATGCTATTTTTATGCAATATTTGTTGCACTAAAAAATTTTTTTAATCTAATTTTTTTACAATATTTCAGTTAAAAATTTTTAATTTATTAGCATTTGTGACTAGATCAGCCAAACGGCACATACATTACACAAACTGGCAGCCAGCAGCTTTTCTAACATATGGCATTGTTGTTACCAATAATCAGTGATAGACTTTGGGCAGTTGATTTTAAAGTAGACACTTACAAATTGGTTTTAGGCAACACAGCACACAAAATTAGCTCTTTTTAAAGTTTTTTTGCCTAACAACTTTCTAAAATTACTTTATTTCTCAGGTAAACTAGTACAACAACTATAAACAATTAACTAATTTGGCTAATTAGCAACATACAGTAAAATTAAAGCAAAACAGTTGTAATTGTTTAATCTGCCTTGTCGACACCCTTTTCTTTCTTTCTCTTTCTCTCTTTCTTTATTCCTCGGACAACTCGGACACTTCAAAAAACCGCTGGCAGGTGCTACAAAATAATGCACACAGTAGAGGAGAAGAGAAAAGAGAGGGCAAGAAGAAGGAGGCTGCCCGGGCTAAATCAGTCGGACAATGAAGATGTAGAAAAAAGGCAAGTTTGCATTTGAACGTCAAAAAGAGAAAGAAAGAATGAAAGAGAAAGTGATCGCCTTTAAATCGCTGCGGTTTTGCTGCGGCGGCACTTGAGATAAACAAAAAAGAAAAA
>NW_016234446.1:180-1166 GCF_001687245.7 Rhagoletis zephyria | reverse complement strand
TATTTAATATTATTAATAATTACACTGGTTTACAGCAAAAATGTTCAATGGATGCCTCTATCCAATTCCTATAAAGATTCCGAAAATCGACTTTTGGATTCAGCGGGTGATTCTACATACATACCAATTGGATAGTGGCGTCTGGAACAGTGCTGCCACTTTACCACAATTGTGGTACATCTACTACATTTTCGGTTATTTTTCACTTCTACCACAACTACCACATGTGTAAAAAATCCACCACAATTTTACTGAAATAAAATTATTAACCTAATTCACCGAAATGTTGCTTTCATAAAAGTTGAACAGCAAATTTTCTCCTGAATATGAATTTAAAAGTCAGAGTTAGTTCAAGAGCTGAAGGTACTGCCAAGCATTTCAAAATTTCTATTGCGTACCTGAAGGATAAATACGGGTTTTCACTAAGTCAAATTCAGTAGCATTTGTCGACAAATAAGTGAAAACACGTTGCCAAATGAGACTAAAAAACGGTTTATCGATTGACTTATATCAGAATAGGTTTTCCGTCGTGTACATGTGCTGTTAAATTGACTATCTGTCTGCTGTTGGCCCATAATATACTCGGGAGGTAAAGTTGTATCAAAATATGTTGCCAAAATATGACATAGTGAAAACCAGTCTAAAGCTGCATTTACACGAGTTGATTTTCCTGGCGATACATTTCCACAGGAAACAAAAGTAGAACGAGTGCAATGAATTGTCCAGCTCACGCATTTCATAATATTGTCGTTTTAAGTAACCATCTGATTTTCGGGATAACCATCTTCCCTGACAAAGCTTCAAAGGGCAGATAATGTGTAAATGCGTTTTTTGCTTTAAAAAAGCGTGACATTTTAAGAAACGGACACAAAATTTTCTCACCGTTTGCCTTTATTTTAGAATCGAACGCGAAAAGAGAAATGGGCAATGAAAAGGCGAAGATGCTCTAAGAGCAATTGTGCATTAAATTAAAAAAAAAAAAAAAA
>NW_016234446.1:0-155 GCF_001687245.7 Rhagoletis zephyria | reverse complement strand
ATTTCGAAATATTGAAGTTTCAAGCATTTCTGAAATTTACCGTTGTATGAAAAGCGCCGTAATTTTAATCCGATTTCAATAATTTTTAACGTTTTGCTTTTATGTATGAGTTTGGTACAAATTGGTAGAACGGTTACCGAGATACATATATGTGA
>NW_016234445.1:0-1166 GCF_001687245.7 Rhagoletis zephyria | reverse complement strand
GAAAACTTAAAAAAAAACTTTCTTTAAGTTTATTTTGCTTGTTGGGTATAGACGATACTTGGATATGGCTTTTGACAACGTTGACCGAATTCTACAAATCTTCTTTAATGGAAATGAGATTCCTTGGAGGTGGTCCCATGTTAATTCGATTTTGTTCTAATATTTGGATCATGGACAAAAATACGGTACACAACGAATAACATAATGGGTATGTCTTTGTTATACAAGCATTGGTTTTTTTTTTTTGTTCAAAAATTACTTGTATCTTCCCCTTTTTTCTTAATTTCATTTTCACAAATCTCATTAAAGATAGGTGTTAAAAATCATATGGCGAAATAGGGGTTCATTAGTCAAAGGAATTAGCAGTGCAAAAAGATTTTTGTTACAGATGGCGCTTCCCGTATATAGATATATGCTTAGTACTTGAACGAGCTACTCCTGCGGTTTGTGGTGTGCGCATTAATGTTCTGCCTTACTCCGGCATTGCTTTTCACTTAGTTTCATGTAAGCATTTTGTAGTAAACTACAAGTTATACATTTAATAGAAATCCCGCAAAAAAGCTACCTACAAGTGGGTTATTTTTTATCAATTGATAATTTTTTTCATCAGGGAAGACACTTTAATTTACCTATACATAAGTGTGTACACACATATGCATGTGTAAGCAAGTGGCTTCGGCAGTCTGTGACTCATGTGCATTACCATATTTTAAAATATTGCCAGCTTTGCCAGTTGACTTCGCCCATTTCGGGTTTCCAAAGTTGATTTTCTGNCAAATACATACGCAAAATTCTATGCCAAATCCCTTTAAGGTCATTTACCATTTAAGGTCATTTACCATATGCGATGCGATAAGAAAAAATGTAAATGGAGGAAGAAACTTATTACCAACACGATTACTAAATTATTCGTTAACCAGAGACGACATGTCGAATGATGCTCAACGTGAAAGAGCGCATAGCTTTTCTCCTATTTTCTGTGCATATAACCGATGATACATCAGTGTCAAAGACGACACAAAAAATGACAAAACAATTTTGGCAAAATAATAAAAATATCTGTATATGAGTATTTATTGCAAATGACAAAAAAGATAATATCTATGTATGTACAATATGTGTTGTGTGTACATAAGTATGTATATATGTATGTACATAGTTATAGT
>NW_016234444.1:0-1166 GCF_001687245.7 Rhagoletis zephyria | reverse complement strand
CTTATGGTCGAGAAGCCAGTGCATCTACAGGAAGTAACAATTTGGTGCGGATTTTGAAGCGGTGGCATCATTGCCCATTTTTCTTAGAAAATGCTGTTCAAAGCGCCATTTCCGTCAACGGTGAGCGTTATAGAGGCATGATAAACAATATTTCGTGGCCGGAATTTGATAGCATGTACTTGGACGAACTTTGGAACGCCATGCCACATAGTCCATGCCACAATCGGTCACCAAGATCTTGGAAAACTGCCGAGGTAGCCCCATGAATGAGATCATGTTTCATAAATATTTAATGGGAATGTTTGCCCACTCCAGTAAACAAAGATTATACCGAAAAATCGACATTTGTTAATTTTTTGTTTAAGTTAAAAAAAAATCGCAAACAACGGACAAGTATCATAAAACAAGGTACTACATATTTATATCAAGCAAGTAATTAAAATTTATTTTTAATTTATTGAAATTTGGCCTCTACTATTAAAAACGGAGCTAAGTATGTCCTTCGTTAAGCAAAACCATTTACTGTATTTCATTAATTTCCAGTCTCACCGCCCCAAAAACTAAAATAGTAAAAGTTTGCTCTTTCCTGCTACGAAAATATGTAATTAGCTGCCAAAGATAAATGGCAGCAACAAAGTTTGGAATAAAAATGTTGTTCTCACGGCGAGGAACCTTTTCTAATCGTCTTTTAATGGCAGCCAAGAAAATTCCTTAGCACAGACAATGAAATACCGTGTGAGAGAGCGTAACTTAAAGACACCCAAAAGGCATAACAAATTTCAGAAAACATTTATAGGGGACCATTCAACCACCGCAATAGCCTTCGGAGTAGAGAGAAAAAAACTCGAATGTTAAAAACTTTGTTTGTCCATACAAAATTGCAATGGAATTATTTATTATAGCCTCGTACATTTTGCTTACGAGAATGCCACTTTAAGAAAATAACAATGTCAATAACCGTGAAAATTAACGTGTAACGCATGAAAAGTGAAAGCGAAAGCTTAAGAAAATCTCATTTAAGACACCCCAGGCGACATTTCTGTGTAGATGTGGGGTAGCATCATTAAAAATTACAATGTGTAACCAAATGAATAGAAAAAAATATAAATAAATTTCCAAGACCCATGGCAGTGTGACATTTTTTTAGACCAGCGGCAATTGCCCTG
>NW_016234443.1:0-1166 GCF_001687245.7 Rhagoletis zephyria | reverse complement strand
AAGTGTAGAATACCGACCTTTTAGCTATAGACAAACCAAAAATGTAATTAGATAGAAATCTTCATACTGATTTCAACCTTAGCAAATTTATTTAGCGCAAGTAAAACATTAAGAAGATATAGGAGGTTAAGTTAAATTTTTCGATATTTTGAAATATGAATATGTTATGAACTACATAACCGATTAAAAACTAATGATGTCAAAATAAAGATGATTAGTATATCTTTCAGTTGATGTACCTAATTTTTCTGATTTTTTATATTTTTAGGTCAAAAATACTAAAATACAAAAAAAAATGATTTTTTATTAAATTACCTTATTTAGAGAAAGTTGCAATAATTAATGCTACAGAAATTTATATTATTTAGGAAGTACAAATTATTACATTATATAGAAAGGTTTGTCATAGGGCAAAATTTAACGAAAGTAGTGGTAAACATCGAAATTTTATATATATATATCTTTTTAAACAGCGTTTACCAAAATTTGTTTTAAAGTTGGTAATAGTAAATACGTCGTAAAAAGGTATTAAAACTATCTTTGAATTGGCCTCAATACTTTTCTCAAGTAGTTTCCGAGATATTAAACATATAAAAATTAGGAAAGTTTAAGTTTAACCTGTTATATTTTCTTTGTTCTTTACTTGCCCCAAATAATTGAGTATGGTTGCAATCAGCGTTAAAAAGTTTATCGATCTGCATTTTTGGTTTTTTTGGTATCTAAACGGTCCGTATTGTGGCTAGAATCAGCTGTTCACATGGCAAACGAAATCAAAATTACCAACATGTTGGCAAATACATTCTGGTGGTCAAATGCTGCCACATCAGCGGCAAGGGCCGTTTTCATTTGGATGTCATTTTATATGAGTGCGTGGTGATATATGAAAACAAACACAAATGACACCAGATGACAAGCCGTTTTCATTATTTTGACAACATTTGACGTCAAATATGACCTAATGAAAACCAGGCTTAAGGGTATATTCGGAATCAGCGACCCGAAATTGTTACTATTAAACTACTTACTGGCTATTCTGCCTACATATTTACGTACATACATAAGTATATTTTGGATTCTGACAAGTGCAATGAAATGATGTTTGTAAAATTTCGGTTATGTGTATTAGCGTAGCATTTTCTTCAAATATATATATTATTTACCTACGC
>NW_016234442.1:960-1166 GCF_001687245.7 Rhagoletis zephyria | reverse complement strand
CTTGACCATCAGTGGCGCGCCAGAATCGCCCTAGGGTTTGGTGTTATAATAAAAAGATTAGATCTTATCAAATTTTACTCTTATCACTTTTCCACTCACCATACACGTATCACGCCCCTCTGAGTACGTGCAGACGATGCTGTTCGCCTGATCGTAGTCATCAATGCTGTACTTCTCCCGGCACCAGTCAGTGCTGACGACGGGAA
>NW_016234442.1:615-876 GCF_001687245.7 Rhagoletis zephyria | reverse complement strand
CCGCGTCCAGCCCCAGCCGGCGACGCTGGTCAGATTGCCCAGTTGGCCATTGTACGTTGAATCCTGCCTTGGCAGACAGATCGTTCCCCAGGGGCCAACGGGATCGGCGGTGGCGGAGGAGTTGACCGGATACTGCAGCTTCACCAGGCCGATGTCATTGAAGGGTGTTTCGTCTTTGAGGCGAAAGGTGAACTTTGGGTGTCGGATGTAGGCGCTGATGGGCACCCGTATTTGGCCGTTCCAGTCTATGCTGGCGTCGAG
>NW_016234442.1:0-405 GCF_001687245.7 Rhagoletis zephyria | reverse complement strand
GTACTTTCCGTCGGTGTCTGAGTCGTGGTAGCCGAGTGAGACGAGCCAGGGGAATCTGGTACAACAAAGGAAAGCAAAGTTTAGGATGTGTAAAGTGTTTTGGTTTATAAATAAAAAACAGACACTTACTCATGAGGTTCGGTTTCAACGCCGCCGATGATGCCAAGCGGAGTTCCGGAAGAGGAAGATGGTGATGATGATGATGATGATGATGATGATGACTGCTTGGAGACTTTTCGAATGCCGCAATCGGGAGCGTTTTGTGCGGTAACTAAATTGAGGGTGACAAAAATAGTTGTTGACAGGTGAAGAACAGTTAAAAGTTTCATTTTTGATAGGTATTTGTTTTTAATATATTAAAGTTACAAAAATGCGTTTTATATTTTTTAAGTTTAAAACAACTGT
>NW_016234440.1:0-1166 GCF_001687245.7 Rhagoletis zephyria | reverse complement strand
AAAATACTTTTGACTTTTTAAAAAGCTAAGAAAACTATTACGATGACTGGCAGAGAGAAGGATCTTCATACTGCCAGAGGACGCTAGCTAACAATAGCCCAACTCTAAGCTATATATTTGAACAGTGGGTCTTTAAGTGAGAGTTTCAGTAAGATATATCGAATTTTCTATTCAAGTGGGATATAGATGGAAAAATGATCCCGAATTCATGAGGAGCCAAGAATCCGACGAAATGTGGTCGGAATATTGTCTGGCAGTGATGGATAGGTTAAAGTAAAGTTGCCTTCCCCACACAAGGGGCGCAATGGGACAATTAAGTTATTGTGATTTTTGATGAATACCCTGAATGGATACCATTAATTTAGTCGACGAAACGCCCCAAGCCGATTGTGAAATTTCGAATGCGGCTTATTTCAATGACTGAGCGCTCGCAAAGGCCAGGTAGTCTAATAGAAAATGCTGATATAATTCCACCGCATCATCTTCATGACAGCTGATACAAAGGGATTTGGTAAGTTTATCAACCTCATCGCTTGAATATCACCACCAATAGCGACGCCTGAGGCTTTGCCAGCATAAGGAGATCCTTTTACCACCTCCAGTCCACCTCAGGTCAGAAGGATCTTGGAGTCGCTCGTATCCTAGTTATGCCCTAGCGCTCGCTGAGCTTACATGAGCCCCAACCGTTCAAGACTGAACCGCAGGAGGACCAAGACGTCCCCAGCTGCTCCGTACCCGGGTGCCTTTCCTATTAGAGTATATGCTGACCTCCATGACTGACACCCTGGAGAAGTGAGTCTACCGCTTCCTTGATGGCAGCTGTCTTAGCTTGAAATACACTGCAGAAGTCCGGAAGCCTGAATATAGTTCAAGTTTGGATCCTTCCACGAAGAAGTTCACTACTTCCTTGATCCAGTTACACTACCCTACCCAATCCTTCTTGAGGGAATATAGTTACAGAAGGAGCTAGCGACAGATATTTCAAAGGTGAAGTAATCTGCTTGTTCAGGGACGAAATCAAAGCCATCACGAACTACGTAGTGCTCAGTTTTCGAACCTGTTGACAACCTGGATTCCCTGAACCCAATGGCAGTTTTTGCTGCATGGCATTAAGTGCCAGTATAAACGTTGTTTTTTTGTTGTCCCACTAATGCCGATTAGTGCGG
>NW_016234439.1:0-1166 GCF_001687245.7 Rhagoletis zephyria | reverse complement strand
AGCTTTCCGATAGACTATTTTATCTTTAAGATTTTATTTGATAATTTTCCTTTTAACTAAAAAAATAAAATAACTACATACAGTATCGGTCATATCTATAGCACGCCATTTCCAAGTGATATTGTGTGCCCCTTATGTTTATTTATTTATTTTTAAGAATTTTCAATTANAAAGTGTAACAAATTTTCACCTAAATTTGAAACTTTTTTCCCGGAAGTCTTATAATTTTTTTAGGTACACAGTTTTTTAGCCCCTGAAATTTTAGTCTGATAATGTGCAAATTTCAAGTGGCTACGAATTACCGTTAATTTTTTATAATTTTTTTTGTCGCATTGGCTTCCATATAATGAATAAACTCAATTTATTTGTATATGGAAGAAAGCCGAAGAAAATTCTAAAAATCAATGGTAACTTTTAGCCACTTGAAACTTGCACATTAGCCGACTAAAATTGATTGGGCTATAAAACTGTGTATTCAGAAAAATTCAAACACTTCCGAGAAAAAAGTTTGAAATTTAGGTGAAAATTTGTTGCACTTTTTTGTAGTTTTCTACAAATTTTTAAACTTGGGTTTATATGGGTTTTGTTAGAGAAAGAACTATATTTTAATTGAAAATTCTTAAAAATAAATAAATAAACATAAGTGGCACACAATATCACTTTGAAACGGCGTGCTATAGATATGACCGATACTGTATCTGTGTTCATATGAAATAGCAGAGCTGGGCGATAAGGATTACGATTACTTTAATCACAATTTCAAAAATTATTAAATTAGGATTGCGGTAATCGTTCATCGAAGGCATCTTAGATTACGATTACAGTAATCGTAATTTCAACTTTTTTAAAATTACAATTACTGTAATCGTAATCTAAGGCCGTTCGTTGAATGATTACAATAATTTTAAATTTACAATTTTTCTAATTAGAACCTTTTGAGTAATCTTAAACGAAGTAATTCTATAAATTTGCGAAATATTAACGCGCGCTTATCGAGAATATGAGGATAATATGTATTTATCTAAAAAAAAAAAACAGACAAATAAAAGGGACCAATATTCAAATAAAATAATAAGTAAAGTAGTTTGTGTGAAATAAACTTTGTATAACCGGCAAATAAACAATACACGATTACAATTAAAGTAATCGTTCATCGAACGAACTTG
>NW_016234438.1:0-1166 GCF_001687245.7 Rhagoletis zephyria | reverse complement strand
AGTGCAGTTGAATGAAAGTTGCGGTTGAGCGGTAAAAGGATGTGAGTGCTTGTGTCTGCGTGTGTTTATGTGCCGTGCCTGCCAGTAAAGAAAAGTTTAGATTTGAGTTCTTAAAAATTTTTAGTATTTTTTTAACGCTTGCTCCCTACTGTTTAGTTTCAGCAGAAAACGGTTAGTAAAGTAAATTGCAAAGCAACGGAAGCGAAGCGAAGTTTACGGGTGGCAACGGATTTTTGCCGAGGCAATTGAAAGATAGTTTAAAAGATTTGGTTTTTTTTCTGGCACGAAAGTCTTAAAAATTAAAGCTCCTTTGNTATAATTTTGCTCGCGCTGTTCCAACAATCGCAATGGGCGAGAGAGCAAAGTACCGGCGTGCCGTTCGAGAAATCCGAGGCTCGAATCCTTGGAGCGCGGATTTTTTTTTCTTTTTTGTTTAAATAAATTTTTTTCTTTTTTAATTATCATAATTTTTTTGATTAAATTTTCTTATAATTTTAAGAATTAAAAAAGAATGTACATATATTTTTAATTTAATTTTATTTTTAGAAACTTATTTTATGTATTTTTTCCTTTTCTAATGTAGTTTTTTTCGTTTTTAATTTAGGTTTCTTATAATTTTTTTTAGATTTTGTCGTTAAAAATATGTTTTTTTATTTTTATTTTGTTTTTAGAAACTTTTTTTTATGTTTTTGTAATTTCTAATATTTTTTTAGTTTTGATTAAATTTTCTTTTAATATTTAACTTTTATGTATATTAAAAAAAATATTCTTTATTTACCTCTAACTTTTAGAAACTATCTTTTCTGCTATGATTTTTTTTATAATTAAATTTTCTTTTAAGTTTTAGATTTTATTGTTTTAGAAAGAAAAATATTTTATTTTGTTCTTTTTCTAGTTAACTTTTTTGAATTTAATTTGTAGACTTTATAGAGTTTAAAAGATTTTTTTATTTAATTTAATTTTTAGAAGCCTCTTTTATGTATTTTTTCCTTTTATAATCTATTATTTTTTGTTTTTAGTTTGATTTTCTTTTAATATTTTATATTTTATCGTTAAAAAAATTTTTTTTTAGTATCATTTAATTTCTAGAAACTCATTTTATCTATTTGTTATTTTTAAATTTTTTTTCCTTCTTTATTTCATCTTCTTATAATTTTTAGATTTTA
>NW_016234437.1:0-1166 GCF_001687245.7 Rhagoletis zephyria | reverse complement strand
GCTTTGAATCGACAACAAACGTTGTCGCCATGCTATGCTGTCGATCGATAACAATAATATTCACCATCGCCAAATGAAAAAAAAGAAAACAAAAACGGGAAAAGCAGTTTTCTTTCTTTTTCTCTTTTGCAGCAGTCGCTCAGGAGTAGACAGAAAGAATATTCTTTCTGTCAAGTCTGCAAAAAGTGTGAAAAAGAGTGAAAGAGTGTAANAAATGAAAAAAAAGAAAACAAAAACGGGAAAAGCAGTTTTCTTTCTTTTTCTCTTTTGCAGCAGTCGCTCAGGAGTAGACAGAAAGAATATTCTTTCTGTCAAGTCTGCAAAAAGTGTGAAAAAGAGTGAAAGAGTGTAAGAGGCAAATGTCGTCGGCGAAGTTAAGTCAACAGGGAACAAGTCAATAAGAAACTCGACTGCTGCTGCTGTTGCTGCTGCTGCTGATGCTGTTGCCGTTTCAACCGCACTGAAGCGCAAACAAAAACACGATTGTGCTAACATAAATGCCATCAGTGCGGATTCATTGCACTGACTCTAAAAGTGGTGAAAACGATTTATATATTTGCTTCCCCTAAATTTTCCTTTTCCCCCTCTTTCAGTCGAGTATCCTCCTGCCTAGTATTTTTCCGTGAGTACTGCTCCACACTTTATTACCCCCTTTTCCTTTTTTCCTCCTTTTCTTTACTATTTCTTTTTTTCACCACTTTTGCTCGAGTGAAACAAACACCGAAAAGTTTTCTGTTTGCCTAACAGCGAATTGTGCTTGTGTGTCTCTTGAATAGCACAACGAAAACAGTATGGTCGACTGAGCAACTTCAATGTAATCATTCAATTAGCTGTGCTTAAAGGATTAAGAGAACTGACAGTGGAAACAGACACAGAGTGAAGAAAGAAGGACTTTTTAGGCCAGTTTTGCTCAACACAAACACCAGCAACAGAAACAGCATCAGCAACAGCAGCTTACTGCCACACAATAGTGGTGATGGCGGTGGCGGTGGACACACTTTAGACAGTTACTTTAAATTTTAATTGTCTAAAACTGGTACTACCCTTTCTTCTTTTATTCTCTTTCTATCATTTCAGCGTTTGAGGTGGCAGTATTAATGAAGAGCAGCAGCATCAGCAGCAGTACACTGTTCAGCCTCAATTGCTTTGAATAGCCTGCTGAAAAC
>NW_016234436.1:0-1166 GCF_001687245.7 Rhagoletis zephyria | reverse complement strand
TTCTTCTTGGTCACTATCTTCATCCTTATCCTCATCCCCATCCTCATCCTCTACACTTCTCTTGTGTTTTGATTTTAACTCATCGACTTGTTGATATTCCTCATCATCAGATGAGTTTTTGTCGCTCTCAGCTGCTTCTCCCTCACTATCTTCGTCCCGCCAGTCACCATCTGCAAATTCACCGCCACTGTTAACGCTAACGTTGTCTTCGTCATCTACGCCAGAATCATCCTAGGGAAGAATTTTATAAAACAAAGTGATCTTCCTATGTACACCTACATATCGTCGTTTAAAGTACAAAATCGCGTATCGTTATCGCGGAGGTTATTTCACTAACCGCCTCAAATATTATTTTTTGTATGTAACCGTTTTCGATTTTTCTTTTTTTATCGGAAAGGTTCCGATCATTGGATCATAAATAAATTAACGGTAATCCAAAATTTTTATATGACCATTGAAGTCGGTTGTAAAAATTACTTGTAAAAGTGTAGAAGCAAACACAATTCAAACATTACGAAAATTCATGAAAATTCAACGAAGTTTCATAAGAAAATTTCAAACATTTTAACCAAATTTTGATATGAAGTTATATCTACATGTATAATAATTGTACCATGAAAGTTATACATATATTCCATTATATTTTAGTAAAGTGGATGTGTGAAGCTGTTAAAAAATTACGTTGATTTTTGATATTTTTTTTTGCAGACGTGGTTACGCATATTCCCAACAAACTTTTTGGGGAATTTTTAGGCTGCTAAAACAACAGCATAAAAAATCATCAACGCGATTTTTAGCATATTCAAAGTTGCACTTTATTAAACTAAAACTTAATGAACTAAAAATTTGCAAGTATTATTCTAAAACTGCAAATAATTCGGACTACAAAGTTTGAAATTTGGATTTACGTATGTATGTATATGGTCTGTGCTATATAATAATCTTACTTAAAAAAAAAAAGTATGAACTTTAAAAGAAAACAAGTAATCTGTAAGCAAAAAACAAAACCGACTTCGATTCTCATATACAAATTTAAGATTATCGTTAATTTCTTCATGAGCCGATGATCGGATTTAAACTAAATTAATATGGGACCACCAGTGAAGTAACACCTTCCCTTAAAAAAAAGAATTATAGAAATCGGTTAACGTGGTCCAAAGTTATGC
>NW_016234435.1:904-1166 GCF_001687245.7 Rhagoletis zephyria | reverse complement strand
GAAAATTTGGGCTATTTGAAAAGGGGCGTGAGGCCTACAAACCTACCGAACTTTAGTTATCTTTGAATAACTTTTTTATTCTTCTGTAGGTGTGTTTGTGAGTGAAATCCTCCTAAATGGTTGTACGGATTTTAACGAAGCTTTTTGTGTATTTGAGTGGGTCTCTGGATGGTTTAGTTTCACAATTTAATCCGACAGTTGGCGCTGTAGTTGAGTTATTACTAAAAATCTTATTTATGATCCGATTTGGCTAATGTTTTAA
>NW_016234435.1:0-722 GCF_001687245.7 Rhagoletis zephyria | reverse complement strand
CGGAAAGTTTTCCAGGGACCGATCTATTCGAAAAAATCGAATTTACGGTCCGATTTGCTTAAAATTCGGTACGTAGGTAACTTTTTAGCATATATCAGCATATGTATATGATCCATTTTGTCCGAGAAGTGGACCAGGGACTGCTCTATTCGAAAAAATCGAATTTACGGTTCGATTTGCTTAAAATTCGGTACGTAGGTAACTTTTTAGCATATATCAGCATATGTATATGATCCATTTTGTCCGAGAAGTGGACCAGGGACTGCTCTATTCGAAAAAATCGTTTTTACTGTCCGACTTGCTTAAAATTCGGTACGTAGGTAACTTTTTAGCATATATCAGCATATGTATATGATCCATTTTGTCCGAGAAGTGGACCAGGGACCGATCTGTTTGAAGAATTCGTATTTATGATCCGATTTGCTTAAAATTCGGTACATAGGTAGCTTTTTGCCTGGATAAGCTTATAGATTCCTGTTTTCCAATTTTCATGCAATTTCGAATATAAATAGCTTTAAGTAACGACCATATCAAGGGNTAGGCAAGATTTTTTTGCGCCAATCAGAAACAACGGATACTGTCAAAATATAATTATAATATATAATATATCTCAACTAATATATATTTAGAAAGCCGTTTGTTAGTTTTCGTAAGGCTCGATAGCGGCTGAACCGGGATGGTTTTAGGCTGAAAAAAATCTATATGTAAAGGGGGCGTGGCAC
>NW_016234434.1:0-1166 GCF_001687245.7 Rhagoletis zephyria | reverse complement strand
TGGTGGTGGTGGGTGATGGTTAGGTAGACTTATGAACGTATGTATGTATGTATGTATGTTCGAGTGCTTAGTGTGCTAGTTATTTGTATGATTATGATGCTATTTTAGAAAATTGCTATCGGGCTATGACCGTTTATGACCATTTATGAGTAATGACAGGTCTCGCATGGTGTCGGTTTTCATTTCATAAAATTTCAAATCTCCCTGTACCGCTAAAAAATTCAAACTTCAAAAATAAAACCTTATTGCATATCTATGTAGGATCAAAATTCGTTACTTTGACTTCTCATTTTGGAAATTCGAAAAACGGTGCAGATGTGATGACCTTCAAAAAAAAAAGGTGGCAACCCTAATTAAAAATGATATCAACCTAAAGTTTTCTTAAAACTCATTCGTTTATTGCTAATATTTTGATAATTCCTTTAACTTATGTATAAGTAAAACAAATTCGACTTTTCAAACATGTGGCAACCCATTTAAAAGTATTTTCAGACAAAAATCATTTTATCGTTGGCATTGTGATACATATTTCAATTAACTGATGAATTAAGTCGAATTTATTTGATTTATTAAGCACATGGCAACTCTTCTAAGTACAGTTCAGAAATAAATTATTTTCACACCCATTTTGATTGATATCCATCTTTGATAATCCATTTAACTTATTAAATAATTTTAATTTACTTTTTTCAACAGCTGAAGACCCTCTTCTGACACCCTAAAAAATTCTAAATGTTCAATTTAAAGATTCGTTCGTTTGATACCCATATTTCAAAGTGTAATTTATATATGTAGAATTAAACTAAATGCGATTTTCAAAACAGGTGGCAACCCTCTTTAAAATTATTTTCGAAATAAAATTTCCTTAAGTATCATTCGTCTGACATTGTTACAAATATTTCAATTAACTGATGTTCTGAAATAAAGTATTTTAATTCCATTTCCATTGATAACTTGATCTTATAATAATTCATATATATTATTAAATTATTTTCATGTAACCTTTTAAACTGGGGCAACCCTCAAATATCAAAAATACTCTACATTGTCAAAATAAAGATTTCTTTAAACTCTTTCATATGACATCCATTTTTAATATTTCAAAAAACTTGGGTATAAAATAATTTAATTCGAATTCTCAAATAGGTGGCAACCCTCTTCAAAAT
>NW_016234433.1:0-1166 GCF_001687245.7 Rhagoletis zephyria | reverse complement strand
CTAAAAATTAGAAGAAAATTACACTAAACAAAAAATAATAATATAAAACAGAAAAAAATAAATAAAATAAGTTCCTAAAAATTACATGAAATTTAACAAAATATTATTTTTAAAACATTAAAACAAAATTAAATGGAGAAACAACAAAAATTAAATTAAAAAAGAAAAAATACATAAAGTCAGTTTCTGAAAATTAAATTAAACTAAAAAATATATATTTTTCTTTTTAAAACAATAAAATCAAAAAATTAAAAACAAAAATAGTTTTAAAAAGAAAACAAGAGGGAACTCGGTTCCCTCGAATGGCACGCTTGTGATTTGCTCACTCGGCCATTGGAAGCTAATGATGCTAAATGAATAAAGGTAAAGATAAAAACAAATATAAAGGAAAAAATGAGGATAAAGATAAAGAAAAAAGTAGAGATACCTCAAACTCAATTGATCTCAACTTGCCTCATCTCAGCTCATCTTAGCTCACATACCTCAACTAGGGATGAAACGATACGTGTAAATACAAGCGCATACTCGATACTTTTCGTGCGATACCAACTAATTTTGGTATCGATACTTTTGAATCAAGTACTGAGTAGGTATCGAAAAAAAATACCCGTTTCGAAACCCGATACTAAAGCAAATTCGGCGTCGGAAATTTTTTCTCCACTGTTATTCCTAAGCGCCTTGTTCTTCATAGCTGCTTAATTGTCAGAAAAAACCGCGAGAAGACAACAAAGTCGATATAATGAAAAGAATATACGCTCCAATTGCTACCCCAAAGTCGATATAATGCGACGTATATAAACAAGGTCAAACTGTTCCAAGTGCAAGAGTAAATAGGTTTAACACGATTTGTACATTTATGCAGATTTGTGCATTTTAACAGTACTGGAGTGTGGTTACTTGCAAATCTTTTATTGAGCTTAACTTATTCTCTACAAAAATTTATGGCCTAAAAAAATTAAATTTAACTTATTTAGGTACCGACAGGTATCGATACTTTCTTTCGATGCTACTTAGAAGTAAAAGTATCGATACCTGCATGGTATTGTTGCACCTCAACTCGCTTCAACTATTTAATCTCAATTCACCGCAATCCACCTAAATTCACCCCAACTCGCCGTATGTTCCCTCAAGTTGAGCGCCTCAACTAAGCAAACTCACGTCACTTC
>NW_016234432.1:0-1166 GCF_001687245.7 Rhagoletis zephyria | reverse complement strand
GGATATTCGGTGGTAATCGTGTTTTCTGCTGGGTAGTTTTACATGTATGTAGGTGACATTTGCGCGCATTAGCTGTGTCGCTAGTTGGCGTTTTTCGCGGCAAGATGGGGAGTAATAATAAAAGCTTGGCTGTCACAATGCATCATGCAACTTTTCAATTAAGAGATATTGCTATATTGATGTAATATTGGCGCGCGTTGGTGAAAGAATTGTGAAAATGGTGGCCAGACGAGAGGTTGCAAAATATATTAGATACGTGACGGCAGTTAGGTATTTTTGTTCTTCATTGTCTTTTACAGGTAGATAAATACACATACATGTAAGTGCATACAAACCTATACATGCATACGCTGACTGGTAGATTATGATAGTCTGAGGTTTCATGTTCATGTACGTAAGTATGCACATAAATATGTACGTATATATGTAAGTATTCCATGTACATATACTATGCCAACCGAATTCACTTTGGATTTGTTGTAAGCGCAAAATGTTATTGATTTTTTTCCATTTATAGGATTTTCTATTTGCGGATATACCTATTTTTCAATTTGAAATCTGCTGCCACCGATATCACTCACATCAGTTCAGCGCATGATGCAGGTGTAATGAAAATGAAAATGCGCGGAAAATAAAATACAAAACACCGTGGATGAAGAGTTGATTGGTTACAATATGTTTTTTGCTGTGCTTATCTACAATTTGAGGAGAAAAGTCGAGCGGTGTCATATTTTTTAATTTAAAATAAAACTGATAGCTGAGAGTGAACAATATCGATTTTGCTGCCGATAAAAAATGAAATTCCCTATCGATATATCTGCAAATACAAGTACAATGTGATTATATATTCCAGTTGCAGAAAACTTGAAAAGGCATAACTACATATAGACAATATGCGTATGAGCTTTCAGGGTACAGGTGACGACCCACCGAGTTGGGTTCTCATACAAGCTGCGGCCAAAAATAGTTAACGGACTCCGACTTCGCTATAATAGAAAGAAGAAACTGATATATGGTGAAAATTGGACAACTGTCACGCTATCTAAGCTAGTGGACGGACAATTAAAAAAAAAAGAGCTCCGATTTGAATGAAATGTAGTATGCAGCTTTATATTAAATATTTATTATAACGGGTGATTTTTTAAGAGCTTGATAACTTTTTTTTT
>NW_016234431.1:0-1166 GCF_001687245.7 Rhagoletis zephyria | reverse complement strand
TCATTCGACATTTCCAATTGACGTCGGTTGGCTAAAAAGTGAAATGACTGGTATGCTTAATTGGATTCGTCCAAAATCGTTTCGATTGTTACAGTGCTAAACAAGTATGAGAAGCAACATTTTTCGAGGAATAATTTTGTTGTTGTTGTTTTTGTAGCGGCTACTTAATAGCCTTCTAGAGTCGGATAAAGTCCAGCAAAGTACGAACTGAAATATCTTTTGTGTCTTTTAAAGAGAGTCCCTCACCCAGTATGTCCAAAATACCTTCAGCTTCCCTAATGAATCTTAAAATGATGCTTTCGTACGGGCCTGGGTGGAGTTTTTGCATCGATGGAATGCTAGATCGGGTCTTAATTTGAAGGCATCCTGTAGCTGTCCTTGTTTAGTGACAAGTCTGTAGCTTCGTTAAATGCGTCTTACTTTTCCCTGGAGAGTAGACAGGCGTTGCTTAGCTTACAACCGGTGGGCCAATTGCTTTATGTAAAAATTTCTCAAGTGGGACCCTCAAAATTGATTAGGGATAATCGATTATTTTACTAATTTTAGATAGGTGTTATGGTAATATGATACCGTGCAAAATTTTTTGGCTCTAGTGCAAATAGCAACTATGCAAGTTATATGCATTTTTTTAGGCAGGCTTTTACTAAAAGATACTTTATTTATTACCTGTTGAAAATAATCTCATTCCTTAACACAAAAACTTTAAAAATTCTCTGACGATACAAAAACTGTAGTTTTTGAAATTTTTTATTTTTATTTGATTCTTTTGATTGTTTTTTTGAGCTCTAGGCCTAATAAACTAAGATTAGCAGCCGCTCGCTCTCAATTGGGAGAAAAAAAAATATTTTTGTTCAACTCTTTTTTTTGTTTAATTTTTTCGACCGCAGTGCATACGCTGGTATGACAGTCGCTTTCGTTCCGGGACAATTGACGTTCGCGACGTTAGCTACAATTGCTTTTCTTCTATAGATGACAGTTGGCTATGAATTCGTATATATATATTTATGTACCATCAGCGTGGAAAATGCCAGAAATACCAAGAAATTTGCATCGAAATTTAAAATTTTTCAATTAATTTTTTTTAGAAAAATTGTCGGTATGCAGTTTTGTAGCCCATTAAATTTTAGTACTATAAAATACAGGTTTAATGTCGCCTAAAATTACCG
>NW_016234430.1:0-1166 GCF_001687245.7 Rhagoletis zephyria | reverse complement strand
AGCCAAGTTGGCAGCCCTGATCGCCAAGTTTTTTTATTTAAAAATGCACCAAAATACTGAAAATAGCGCAATTCCCACGGCTAAAACGGCTTAATGGTTGGATTTTTTGTCGACAATAATCTGAATAAACAGGTTCGTCAAATTTTAAAATTTACAAACTTGGGCGATTTATAATAAAAAATTTAAGTAAAGACTTGTTTACTTAATTAGTTTAGTTAATTCCAATGATTTGAAACGTACTCGTAACGCAATCTCAACCAGAGTCGATATAGGTAACGCGACAGTTAGTACGGCAAAGAAATTGAAACGTATGTTGAAGAAAGTCGGACTAGCAAGAAATATACATGTAGATCCTGTTTTTTGTTCTCTTTTACTTTCATTTTTATGCATTTCAGTGCTGGTTTTTTTAATTCAAGTTGGCCTTCGGTTTTTGGAGTTTAAATAAGTTCTAAGGAAAAAAAGTTAGTTTAAGTAAGCCCATATGTGTACATAGTGCTTGAAAATATCCATTTTAACCTTGCCTTAAAACTTTAAACGTGGGCAAAAATGATGTTTTGTAATTAAGGCAGAATTGAATATACATTTATTCTTGGCAGTATATCCAAACACAAACGCCTGTTAAGCAAACAGTGAAACTATTTGTTATTTTCTAAGTTTGCGAATAAAACTTCACACTTAAATTTAAGTCATTGATAACAAACATTTTATGAAGAAAGTCCCCGTTACGGCCTTCTTTAGAAAAAAATATATGTGTAAAAAAAAAAATAATCGAAATCGGCCCAATTTTATATAACCCTGCCTCCACGATAACGCTAGTAGCCATTTCTAACAGATTTTGGGTCGCTTAGTCAAAAATGGAAACATATATATGTATTTGAATTTTAAGAAAACAAAGAAATAGCAAAATCGGCTAAAAACGGCTAATTTTTCTTACAAAACGGCTAACAAATCGGCTTCCGGCTAAACCGAAACTTCTCCGGCTGTTTGCTATTGCAACTAAATCTAGCCGGAAAACGCCTAAAATGGCAACACTGCATATACAAGCATGGACAGAGAGTGAGCGCCTGCTTAAAGAGCGTAAGCATCACATGCAAATACATGCGAGAGCGTAATAAAGCGAACGCAAATTCATTCAAACCACAGAATAAACAGTATACAGAAGACGC
>NW_016234429.1:0-1166 GCF_001687245.7 Rhagoletis zephyria | reverse complement strand
TGTTATCGTTGTTTTGAGGTAGCATGCCTCCAATTTCGGCATTTGCTTTCGAATATGTGTGGTACTGATTTTTTGCTTGAGTACATTGGTCAAGTTTAATGATAGAGCATCCATCAAAAATATTGTTGATTGCATACCATAAGTAAGTAGAGGTCTACAGGCTACATACAAACTACAACTCAAAAATTTTTCAAGTTTGAAATTCATCTGAGTCATTGCATTTAAAATTTTACTCTAATTGTAAGTTAAATGGGCTTGATGGATACTTTGCTATGCCAATTTCCTTGAGTTGAATATATCGAAACTTTTGAATTCCAATGCTCTTATTGCACTTTGACTCGCACTCAAGAGCTCAAGTCATGCATATATGTACATATGTATATACATATGTAGGTATTAATTATGAAATTAATAATTACAATTCACTTATTACCAATGTAGCTTTCAAAATGACATTCATTGCGACGGATCGCATTAGTTTAGTGATCATTTGAGTGCTTTCAAAAATCATCTTGGCTTAAATCAATCGGGATTTCTACGATGAAATCCCATAAAGTTTGACTCCCTGCTTTCAACTTATGACAATAAAAAGTATGTTGTATCCCAAAAGCTTTCGGAAGCTTTTGTTCTAAGTTAACACTGTATTCACTTCAGGGGAATTTGAATGCAAAAAACTCTTCGATGATGACAAGCAACTTTTGGGAGCATTTACTAAAATTCTAATGGTGAAAGAAATATAAAAAATATGGCTTGTTTTCTTCTAGAGCGTCTTAAAACATACTTAAACCGGTTTCATTTTACTATTCCATGCTTTTGGCGCCCCTAGGGCAATCTAACGAGCTTTTTTCAGCTTGAGGCTTTTTTTCAACACTTCACACTACAATCGTGTGAGTTGATAGTCCCACAAAGGAATGGAAATGTGCCATGTTGATCGTGCGTAGATACTGAGCCTACTCCATACTAAAATACATATAAACGTGTGAATATGCTTATGAGCCAAGTGCGTGATTGGCAGCACTTAACGCCGCCTACTCGAATGCCGATCGTCGTAACTCCAGGCAAAAGCTGATTGAGTAAGCTGCAAAGTTTGCCTTCTTGACAAACCTACTTACGTACAGAGATATCAGTTGATCGGTGAATAATAAAAATAGTTAAAAATTGGGTCG
>NW_016234428.1:0-1166 GCF_001687245.7 Rhagoletis zephyria | reverse complement strand
TTGAGGAGGGTTGCCAAATATATAAAAAGCCAAATTTTGTTAGCTTATACATAAGTTATATGAAATATCAAAAAAATATGAGTGTCAAACGAAAGATGTTTAAGAAAGCTTAAATTGGAAAATATTTTTAATGGGGGTTGCCACTTGTTCTAAAAGATGTCTATCTATATACTACTACGTGAAGCCATTTTTGTGAAGTTTTTAAGATTTGCGATGTCAAATTAAAAAGCATGGCCTGTACATAAATGTGAAATATTTATAATAGTTAGTTTATTTATAGTAGTTAGTGTTGTTAAAAATTTGATGAAATGAAAAGCCGACACCATGCGGGACTTCTCTTCACCCAGAATCGGTTAGGAGGATTTGATGAAATTTGTCACACGTCTCACATATAACTCTCACTAACATTTGCAATATTTTTTTTTTAAGGTTTTGGATGAGGATCTCCGCCTGTTAAAAAAGCTAAATTAAATTTTGAATTTTTTAATTTTTAATTTTTTAGATCATAAAAGATTTAAAACGGTCATAAAAACGCAGTTTCCACTATAACGGTTGAAATTGATGGAAAAAATAAAAACTGCAAAATAATTAGTTTTTTATCTAAAAAAAAATATCTAAAATTTGATCGAAAAAATAAAGAACAAAATTTAATGAATTTGCAGTTACACTAGGCGAAAAATTAAAGTGTGCACCTTCTCCTAATATAATATTAAAAAATTTACAAAATTATTTTCATGAAAATTTTTTTGCATTAAATATTTAATTTTATAATAAAAACCCTATGAATCAAAGTTTCGCACTTTATTTAAAGTTCACAAAAAACCAAAAAAAAAAATTTCATAAAAATTTTCAACTTTTTATTCAGAATTTCGAGTATGCAGTTTTGTAGCCCATTCAANTCGTTAGTATGTATTTTACTATAGTTTTTTGTACAGACAAGGCTCCTAGGAGATTCGAAGAAAAAGGTAACGTAATTACTTTACCTTTATAAACTTAAAGCTCATAATCAAACAAATTTTCAGCATTCTCCAGAAAAACTGGAACTGAAATATTTTAGAGTTATTTAGGACGCCAAATCCAGTATTTCGAAATTTTAGGCTTGGCATGGCAAAAAAAAGAAGTCTTGGATGACTCCACCTAATCATCCAGCCCAAAAAAGTGTACTC
>NW_016234427.1:0-1166 GCF_001687245.7 Rhagoletis zephyria | reverse complement strand
CATTCTCTTCCATATAATAAAATCTTCGAACAGACTTTATATGTACTCAATAACACGTTTTTTAACATTTTAGAAAAACATTAGATTAAGATCACGAAAATTCTAATTTAAATCCTTTGTAGGCTTCATGCATTCTATATTTTGGGCAGTTTATCAAAATCTTCATTTATGAAATTAAAAATTGGATTTCAAACATTTTTATGTACATTAATAAATTGCGAACAACACCAAAAAAATGTTATTTTGCGTGAAGAAGTAAGGACTTGCTCCGAGAGCGCAACATAAGCGAATGATATAAAAATTTAAAATTACGAAGGGTTAAAATAAAAATAACTAAAAACAAATTGAAATCAGACCAATTTCTTAAAAGTACATTTTAAAAATGGTACCTTTGAATATCTAATTTTTTTTTTTAATTGGTATTAGATGATCCATGAAGTTTAATTTTACCAACTTTCAGCTTTAGCTCAAACTAACCGCTTATGAGCTACATATTGCATTTTTTCGGTTTTTTTCGTTGATTTGGAACCACTGTGCGCCGCATCGTCAGCGCCAGCAACATTGCACCAACCTGACTTTGGCAATCATCTTTCGCCATTTTCTTTCTTCTCTATTTCTGTCTTGTGTTTACTCGATTAGAAATGCCGTAAATTCCCGGGGGCAAATCGGCCTCTATTTAGAGTAACGATGCCGGCATACATATATACATACATATATATTCATTGCTGCTTTGTCTACATAGGACTACATCAAGAAGCTAAGATACATACGTACGTAGCAATGCAATTGTTGCTATGTCTCAAGATTTATTTTTTGCACTCTCTACTTTACTCTATGTCTTGCTCAGTGACCTTTAATTAAATCGATTTGGTCTTCTACAGCTACAGCTACTGCTGCTGCAATTTCAAATTTATTTCGCCGATTCTGATTTTAGCTGCCACTTGAAAAACTGCTTCCTGTTCCTAAATCTTCATCGGCGCCGCTGTTGCGGTCGGTGCTGCTTCGTTTGCATATCTCAAACAAGTTTTCGATACTTTTTACTTTAACTTTTTCATGCGGAATTCTTTCATTATCTTAATTTAACGCAATTCCATTTACTTTGTTAAAATCTTTTTAATTTTTTCTTTGGTATTTCATAATAGAGATTTATGAGCTTTAAATGGCTG
>NW_016234426.1:0-1166 GCF_001687245.7 Rhagoletis zephyria | reverse complement strand
GGCCACTAAATGTGATTATGGTGACACCTAGCGCTCAACTTTCAAACATGCCAAACTCAGCTCTGGTTCAGTGCTGACAAATTAGTTCCCGTTTGAGGTTGTGTGCAAAAATAGAGCACGACTGCGGCCTCTAGCGATTAATAGTATAACTATAACTTGCACTGGGCTCATCCAGGGTCGGATGTAAACATACTTGCATGTAAGTATATACATACATATGTACATATGCCCAGTGCCGTAAATCTCTGAGCAGCAGATTCGACCGGAAAATCTGTAAAGCAGTGTTTGCATTGTTCAACTTTGCGTTCAACAAGGTTGCACGATAAATAGTCGTATGGCTAAATGTTGGCTGNAACTTTGTTGAAAGCGAGTAGTTGAAAGGCCTTTCAACCAAAAGTTGAATGCCAAGTTGAACAATGCAAACACCTTTTTATGGCGAATATTTTGATATTTTTTCATATTTTGATATTTTTAGCTATTCAACTTTTTTTTCGTGCAACCCTGCGCTGAGTTGAACGCAAATGTTGTACGCAAAGTTGAACAATGCAAACACACTTTAAAAGTAATAATTCCATCGAAAACATTGGACTCAAGTGAGCTCTATCTGGTAACTAAGTTGCAAATATTTAATGTCTAGCAACTGCGCAACACCCTATGTAGGTCGTGGAATCATTAGATGAGATAAAATAAAAAAAGTAAAAAAATAATATTGAAGAAAATTAAATAAAAATAAATTAATACAAAAATTAAAAATAATAAATATAAGGTTCTTAAAAAATCAAAAATCAATACGAAAATGTAAGAAAATTAAATAAAAATAAATAAATTAAAAAATAAAAATAATAATATAAGGTTATTAAAATTTGAAAATAAAAAAAAATAAAACATTAAAAATAGAAAATTTAATTATAAATAAAAAAATTAAATTAATTTATAAAACAAAATAAATTAAACAAGATAATGAAAATTAATAAAATCAAAAAAATTTAAAAAGAAGGATAATTTAAAGATAAAAATTAAATATGTTAATAAGAATTAAAAGAAATAAAAAAAAATTTTCTTTTGTAAATAGTAAAACAAAACAAAATTTAAGCAAAAATAAAAACAAAAGAAAAATAAAATAAAATAAAACATCAAAAAAATATAAGTTTCTAAAAAATAAATTG
>NW_016234425.1:0-1166 GCF_001687245.7 Rhagoletis zephyria | reverse complement strand
CTGTGTGTTTGAACATTTTGTGTTTACTTGGCAATGAGAGGTAAAAAACCAGTGTTTCGATATGCAAAAGTTTGTATCTTTGTGTGTTTGCACATAAATACGGTGTCTATCGCCTATCGCTATTTGTGGATACAGCTCGAAAAAAAATCTGCAATAGATATTCTATTTTCGTTGTACTCACACATATGTATGTATGTAAGTCGCTTCGAAATCGACTAGATTATTGCTTTAAGTACTCAGTAAATAAAATGAAAAAAATCAATTACGCGCCCGACTGTGTATGCATCAACACCAGATGTAGGTGAATTAGGGTGTTCCAAAAATGCATGTGAAAAAGCGAAGTCGGAATTTTTACGCTCTCACCCCCTAGGTTTGTTCTATACCGAAAAAAGATATCCCTATTTTTTTGAAATAAAAAAATATACATATAGAGGTCGCTCAAAGCGCTCAAAATTTTCCATGTATTTTATATGGGGCAAAGAACTTTTTCGTATAAATGGTATAGAATTTGTGGAAAAAAAATATTTTTCGATCGGAAAATCCTGCTACTCATCAGGAGCTTCCCAATGATAATACTGAATTGTTTATTTAACCACTTGTTCATAGTAACTATATTTGATAAGTCCGCCGAAAACCCCCGAGAATGCAAAGGGGGAGGGGGGGGGGGAATAAAAAATGTCTAGTAACAAAAAATGGTTAAATAAATAATTGGCTATTGCTTTCGGAAGTCTCCTGAAGAGAATCAGAGTTTATCGATCGAAAAATATTGATTTTCAAGAATTCCAAACCATTTCTACGAAAAGTGTTTTTCCCCCAATATAAAATACATGGAAATTTTTGAGCACTTTGAGTTATCTCTAAATATTTTTTGATTTCAAATTAAAAAAAATATATGGGTATATTTTTTCGATATAGAATAATTCTAGGTAGTGAGAGCACTAATATTCCTTTCTAACTTTTTTTGGACCACCCTAATGTGCATATGTATTTACGAACTTACATCATATATGATATATGTGGCTTATATGTATGAATGTACGCATATGTTTGCGTTATTTGGTGGGTTCTTGCCGGTCGCGTGAATTTCATCGCGTGCCATTGGTGCTTTTTCTGTTTGCTTATGGGGTATTCCATCGTCACGGGTGGGACATTTGTACAGCAAAAAT
>NW_016234424.1:0-1166 GCF_001687245.7 Rhagoletis zephyria | reverse complement strand
TTTAAAATTTTTTATAAAGAAATAATGTTTACTTGATGTTGTATTTAGACGTAAAGATATATACTCGTATATAAATACTAATTATATAACGAGAAGTCCCTTTTTTTTGTAACAGGTAATCTCGCGAACGGCTGGTCCGATTTTCATGAAATTTTGTGTACAAATAACTTTCGGTAGCCACCATGTTTTAGGCTAAAAAAATTTTACTTTTTTCGGGTAGGTGGACCAGGGACCGGTCTATTCGAAAAAATCTTATTATAGTCCGATTTGCTTAAAATTTAGTACGTAAGTAGCTTTTTAGCATATATGATCCATTTTGTCCGAGAAGTGGACCAGGGACCGATCTGTTCGAAGAAATCGTATTTATGGTCCGATTTGCTTAAAATTCGGTACGTAGGTAGCTTTTTGCCTGGATAGGCTTATAGATTCCTGTTTTCCACTTTTCATGCAATTTCAAATATAAATAGCTTTAAGTAACGACCATATCAAGGGGCGAATTCGTCACTAGGCATGATTTTTTTGCGCCAATCAGAAACAACGGATACTGTCAATTATAATTATAATATACTAGCAGACCCGGCGAACTTCGTCCCGCCCAAAATTTTTATATATTTTATTGAAACTTTTTGGTCCAACATTTTCACCAACAATTCACGTTTACGATTTTCATTGGCACATTTGTCTGCTAAGATTAAGGTTTGGTGGTCATTTGCCGCTTTAAATAACCTAAGGAAAGTGTTATATCCGTTCTTGAAATTCTCCAGTTGTGCGTTATTTCATAGCACGGTTATTCGCAAAGCGATATAAATTTTTTCTATAGTTCTATAGGTTCTATAGTGAATGTCCTAGAAGCTTTACAGTATAGTAGGTGGCAATTTCAAAATGGGTGCGAATCATTGTTCTACAGAAATGCAATATACATATACTTATTTCAGACGAAATACCTTAAAAGTTTGAACGCATAATAATATTGGAAAATCACATCCATTGGGCCAATTGCAACGCAGGAGTGTTCGATATACCCAATGGTGCAACAGGTCGATTTAATCTGACCTTCACGGCCCCTTTTCTCACTTCACAGTTTTTAGTAATAGCTCGACTTCAGCACCACTTGGCCGAACGTTTTTGCAATAGTATTGCATACATATTTAAAACATTAGCCAAAT
>NW_016234423.1:0-1166 GCF_001687245.7 Rhagoletis zephyria | reverse complement strand
TGTACCCCAAGGTCGTGTCGAGTATTGTTGGACCTTCGTAACTTACTAAATCAACTGAAGGTTTTCCAAAAATTAATTTTCTAATGCTGCGAAAATTTAGTTTTTATGTTTCAAACTTTATCTCAATCATACTATTTCTCTGCGTGTAATCACCCGATTACCAACGACTGAATGCACACGCATGGAACGTAAATTGCTACAATGCGCCGCGGCTGCCGCTGGAGAGGACCAACCTTATAGACTATCTCGGCTGGTTGTCGGCTAAAAACACCATGTGCCGCCGCGATTGGATTAAGTGGCGCGGATGCAATCAACTTCGCAGCGGTAGACGCAATCGAGCGCCCAGCAGCGGGTAGCGGACAATAAGCGCTGGCACAGAGGTGAGCTGATGGACACGAAAAGGGAATACATACTATACATAGTATTTACTTTGTTGTCAGCCGATAGCTTAGCTTTTGCACTTTCGCACGTGGTGCGGGTCGCGCGTGTGTGTGGCGTGATGTCCTGGCTAGGGTAGTCAGCCACTCAGTCAAACAATACTTCGGTTTGTTGTACGTTCTAATTTACGTCCGAAAATCCATTTACGAAACAATTCACATTTTCACCTTCTAGTCACACATTCGCATGCTTTGGCTTTTCTGCCCTGTTGCACGCTTGACTTGCGCCCGACAGTCGAGGTGAGTGCGCTGCAACCCAATTGATACAAAACAAACGATATTTTAAAGAAGATATAGCCATATAAAGCACTTTCGCGCGCCGCCGTCAAATGGGGGTTAAATGCCCATGTTTAGACATCTGTGCGAATTTTTGCTCATTCGATGGTAACAAATACAATATGAGTTAGCATACATAGAAAAATAAAGGAAATAATGCGTTGCTGCAAATGTTGCAAGTGCAAGCGATAGCAAACTCTTTCTTTCGCTTACTTTGAATAGCCAGAATCAGAACGACCTTCCTAGGTGGATGAAGGGTGTTAATTGAGCGAGTTGCGCTAATGGATGAGCACACTTTGGCTACAATTTAGGTATGGGCAATCACTTGCACTCACAGTAAATTGGCTATTTTTATGCATGTGCTGATATATTGGTCGTAAATAGGTTTGTAATAAATAGTTGTCGCTTGCGAGACGATTGAATTTTGTTAATTGCAAAAATTCCTAAAAACCA
>NW_016234422.1:0-1166 GCF_001687245.7 Rhagoletis zephyria | reverse complement strand
TGGAACACAACATTGCAAGTTGATAAAAGCGTTGTAAAAAGAAAAAAAATATTCCGACGAACTGATAAACTCCTCCATTTTTGGAAGTCGGTTAATAAATTTTGGGTCATTTAGAAACAGGATATAAATTTTTTAATATTATAAAACTGCACAAACATTGTTGGTAGTTTTAGAACTGGACATGGTTTTTTGGAAATGTAAAAACTGGACATGAATTTTTGGGAGATTCAACTCTGAATATAATTTTTGGCCATTTCAAAACTGGTAAATTAAAAATTGCCCATACATTTTTGGTTATTTTAAAACTAGCTATTATTTTTTGATTAACTAAACACTATGCATATATTTTTGGTAATTTCACCTGCGCATAATTTGTTTAGTTATTTAAAATTTAGTTATAAATTTTCAATCTTTTAGAACAGAACAAAAATTTTATTTAAAAACTGGATATACAAACATATTTCGTACCACCTCCTAATCAATAATTGTTGCATTAAATTTTTAATAAATAAAAATAATAACAATAAAAATAATTTGGCGTTTACACTTTGGTTTAGTATTTGGCGGCGCTTCTCCTCCAATTTGTGGTGTGCGTCTTTATGTTTTTAGAGAAATGGCGGGACTTACATTTTTACCGCGAAAATTATTTTAATGATAAGCTTTTTTGTCAGAAATACACTCAGAGGTTTACAATTGCCCGCCGAGGGGTGAGCGCTATTAGAAAAAGAATTTTTGCTTGGATGTTGCTCAGACCCAGTTCATGCGGAGTGGTAGCACGCCTACCCACTCATTCACAGCGGGTGCTGGCGTTTTTTATTCAACAAATGAAATTTATAAAATCTTTTGTTTATTTTTTGGAATTTGTTTTGTGAACGGTCTTGCGCATTCATGTTTATATGTATAGAAAAACGTGTCAAAAACCGTTGGAAACAAAATTTAAAAAAAATCCACGCAATTTTTAGCCGCTTGAAACTGCCACTTTATTCTTCTAAAATGGGTTTATAAAACAGCATTCCGGAAAAATTTCGAAAAAGCGTTTTTAAAGTTTAAAATTTTGACGAAAGTTTATTGAATTTTTGTATGTTTCGTATAAAGCTTGAAACATTGATTTGATGGTTGTTCGCTGGTCTTGCTTAAAGTGCAGGTCAACCGAAGTTGATCTCTTT
>NW_016234421.1:0-1166 GCF_001687245.7 Rhagoletis zephyria | reverse complement strand
CATTTTGTTTTTAATGAAAGTTTTGTCCTAAAAGATCTCAAAAAAATAGGTTAAAAATTATCTCTGCCTAAAAACTACTCATTTCCCTTACACTTTTATCCTAAAACATTACTTTTTTTAATCTTATTCCCAAAAATTCGCACATAAATTTACAGCAAAATAATTCTTTTCTCCAGAAAAACTTTTGGTTCTTGTCTGGGTAAACATACTTCTTCCTTTTTTTAAACTGTTTATTTCTAAATTATGATTATTATTTTTTTTTTAAGAAAATTTCTTCGAGAGCAATAAATTAAAATTTTCCAAAAAAAAATCTTATTGTGGTAGATTTTTCTTATTATTTCGAGAAAAATATATTTTTCTAAAATTTCTTGATAAAAATGGCTTAAGACTCACATTCTAAAAATTGAAAAATAGAAAATTACTAAAGACTCACACAATTACCATATGAGTGGAATAACTTTTTGGGAAATATGTTTCCCTTGGTCCTGAAAGCGTTAAAAAAATGATTGAAATTGTCACAAAAATTTCAAACTTTTTATTCAAAATTTTTAGGAAAATTTCGAGTATGTGGGTTTATAGCCCATTTAATTTTAGTCTAATAAAGTGCAATTTTGAAAATTTTCTCATACGATGTTACACATTTTCTTCTATATAAAAACTTGTGTTATATGGAAAGATCTGCGCAAGACCGTCACAAAAAATATTCCCCAAAAATTAACGATAATTTTGATCTACCTCAAACTTGCACATTATTATACTAAAATTGAACGTGTTATACCTACATATGTTTATACATATATATATGTAGTTTTTTGTTATAGTTTGAACTATTTAAAAGTTATTACTATTTTTTTTTTTTGCTAATGTACGATATTCTACTTCAAAAAAAAATTGTGCTGTTAAGTTATGCTAAGCCGCCAGTGTATGTACATAGCTAAATGGGCAATTGCTCACTGGGAAGCTCTTGCCACTTATGCGTTCTTGGAATGAAGGCATGAAAACCTACATTTGCACCTATACACGCGCTCACACACACATCTATGTACGTACGCATGTGTACAGTGAAATATGCATGCCAATGGCACATAACAATAAATAATTGCAACAATTTGCCTGCAAAAAATTATATGTATTGAAGTCAAGAAAAGCATATTATTTATATAGCG
>NW_016234420.1:273-1166 GCF_001687245.7 Rhagoletis zephyria | reverse complement strand
GGCCCGCTGTTCGACAGGGCGGAGGAGGAATTGCTCCTTGCGTCCGATGCAGATGGCGCCTGCGGAGGGGTGCTGGAGAGGATTTCGGAGGATGAATATTCTTCAGATCAATCTCCAGCACTCTAAGGCGGCGTCAGCCAACCTTTTAATCCACCTTGAGCAAGGTGGAGTTGATGTAGTCCTGATCCAGGAGCCGTTGCTGAGCAGCTGCAATAAGGTTTCTGGTATCGGGACGAGGGACTACAAACTGGTGGTGCAGCGTAATGCAGGTAGACCTCGATCTTGCATGCTCATCAGGAAGGAACTTAATGCTTTTATTTTGCCTCTTTTCAGCGATGGAGACATTGTCACGGTGAGCCTTGAGGGTGCAACCGGAGAATTCTGGTTAACCTCCGTGCTTACTAAGGAATGCGGTAGTAGAAGCTAAACGCAGGAGGATCCGCGTTGTTATTGGGTCTGACGCGAATTCCCACCGTACGATTTGGGGCAGCTCAGATATCAACAGTAGAGGTGAGTCACTCTTTAATTTTATACTTAATGAAAATTTATGTATATGTAATAGGGGGGGCGACCCCAATTTGTAACGGCTAGTAGAGAAGAGGTTTTAGATATTACGTTGGTCTCTTCTGATATAATGTCCCGTATATCTGGCTGGAGAGTTCTTAGTGAGCACTCCTTTTCCGATCATCGGTACATACAATTCACTTTGGACGAAGCGCGTCCTAAGTACAAACCTTAAAGGAATCTGAGGAGAATAAACTGGGACTTGTACTGCAGAAGTCTGCAGGAATTGCTTCCGGTTGCGCCCGTGGGGGGCGGGACCTGGAGTGAAGGCGAAATTGACGAATTAATTGGAGTGTTCACCACTTCGTGTAAAAGGGCCATTGATATGT
>NW_016234420.1:0-260 GCF_001687245.7 Rhagoletis zephyria | reverse complement strand
GCCAGGAAGAGTAAATCAGCCTCCGACTGGGCACTGTATAAGATTGGGCTTGGGATATATAAGTCCGAGATCAGAAAAGCGAAGCGGACATCGTGGAGACTGTTCTGCGAAAGTCTGGAGGGTAGTCAGGAGTGTTCAAGATTTCGGCGAGTTCTTTCTCAGAATCCCGCTCTCCTGGGATACATCAGGGATGAGGGCGGCGGCTGGGCATTGAGCAGCGAGGAGTCTCTTCGGATGCTCCTTGATGCTCATTTCCCCTG
>NW_016234418.1:0-1166 GCF_001687245.7 Rhagoletis zephyria | reverse complement strand
TCAAACGTGGATATTGAGGTAGGGTGCGATCATGATGTAGAGAAGAAAGGTGGCGCCCACATCGTAACGCTACACTAAGGACAAAAAATAGTTAAATTAAACAAAAACATCTTTGATCATACTAAAAACGTCAATGAAAGTACTGAATAGTCGTAAATATTCTATGTAAATACGCGCTATTATAAAACGGATGCTGTTTCGCCTTTAAAAACATATATATATATATACAGATTTAATTTGCGTGTTGCTTGCAATGGAATTCGAACTCTGACCCTCTGGAAATCAACAAATTGTTTTCGCGCACTCATTTCTGCTATGCTATTACTTCGCTGTTTGTATGACGTCACCCTTGTGCGAATTGGAGTCAATTTAAACGACGACTTTTCACCCTGCGTTTTTGCATATTCTCTTTTAAAAAATTCTTCAAAAATCTTCGTGAATTTACACGATGACTTTTTCTTTGCGGTAGTTCTAGCGTTTTTTTGACACTCAAGCCCTAAATTTTCTTAAAATTCGTTCGTCCTCATTTTTAAAGAGCTGTGAATAGCGAACAAATGTTTTAGCTAGCTTAGCTATAAAGAGTTGAAATTTTTAAAGTGGATTTGCATAGTGAAGACCAGTAAATAAGAGATTAAAAATTACACCGTCGTAATACCTGTTTAATTCTGTATAAAAACATGTTTCAAAAGATAGGCGTTTTTCAAGAACTATTTTTAAAACATTTTTTTTATAAAGAGCTGGTTTATTATGTGAGAATTATAATTTTTGTTTGAATTTGTTTTCGAAAACTTAGAAATCGGGTTTTTGCAAAAATTAAAATTTTATTACGGATTCCAATAGAATACCTATCCATAAATAATATTTGTGTGGCATGATTTTTCTTTAAGACGAGAAACCCATAAAAATGGGGATGGACAAAAGTTACCAAAACGCGAATTTTATTGCGGACTTCGGCAGAACAACATTTGTTCCTCAACTTTTTCAATCAAAGAATCTTCTAGAAATGGGCGTGGCGAAAAATATTTTTTCAACATATATCGGGAATAACATACTAAAATAGTATGTTCTGAAGTAGACAAAGCACAAAATAAATGTTCAAAAAAGTGGAAAATTTGTGTAATTTTTCAAAAATGTTATTATATTTTAGAATTCTAAGAATTTTCAAG
>NW_016234417.1:0-1166 GCF_001687245.7 Rhagoletis zephyria | reverse complement strand
AATTAATATACCCTTGTGCACAAGTGCGCTCGGGTATAAAAACGGTATATGCTTATGGCCTTATCCTAAAAGATAAAAAAAGATTTAAAGAGCTCTATTCAGTAACATTAAAAAAATCGATTTGTTTACTTTTAAGAATTTGGGTATAACATTTAACTTAACTTTTTGTGCACCCATCTCTTTTTCTGTTAANAAATCGATTTGTTTACTTTTAAGAATTTGGGTATAACATTTAACTTAACTTTTTGTGCACCCATCTCTTTTTCTGTTAATTATTTTCAAATTTTTCTTTTCCTTAATACTCATTTGACTGAGTTTCAATTACACCCAGCAAAAATCAAATCAATCGCACATTTCTCTCATGCTTTTTTATCGTAGTTATTATTCTGTTGATATCTAAATACATACATTTTATGTCGTTGCCAATACATTGTTTTCCGGCGTTTCCTCTGTGAACTTTTATAACTACATTCATAAAAATATTACTAATTTTGGTTTATAATTTTATCCATCTTGCTATTGCTGAATATCAAAAAAGGAATTAATAAATAATAAAAAGTTAGTTACAATTTTAGTGAATGGTTCTCGCGAATAATATTATTTTGTGGTTGAAATGACTTGATCACCGGCAGGAACTAATCAACTTGTTTGCCAAAACTAAAGCAGACGTGAAGGGAAAATAGTTGTTCATTAACGATTTGTCTGAAATATCGTTCTTGAAACGCGCTACTGCTCACTAAATTTGTAAAAATCAAATTTTTTCACTTAATTGTTATATTTTTCTTCATTGTAGTAAATGTCAACATCATCACAGCAGCTGGCTGTCAAACTGTCACTTGTTAAAAGTTATTGCAAAGCATATATTTTTATCGCCTTATTCATAAAAGATAAAAATTTTAAAAAGCTTTTTAAATTGCCGTTTACGAACATTTTTATACCCGAGAGCACTTGTGCACAAGGGTATATTAATTTTGTTCACATAACGGTTGTTTGTAACAGCCAAAACGANTTTTTATACCCGAGAGCACTTGTGCACAAGGGTATATTAATTTTGTTCACATAACGGTTGTTTGTAACAGCCAAAACGAATCGAGATAGATATAGACGAATGTAAACATAAATGCTCAGAATAAATAGAGAAATCGATTAAGCCATGTCTGTCTGTC
>NW_016234416.1:0-1166 GCF_001687245.7 Rhagoletis zephyria | reverse complement strand
GCTCCATATAAAAAATTTTCGAACTGGCAAAAAAATAAAAATTGCCAAAAAACACACACTTCAAAATTTTCACTATATATAAAGACTGCATATCAAAATTTAAAAAAAAAAAAAATCTTTTTAAAACAGTTCGAAAATTTGATGATATTTTTTTAAATTTTTTTGAATTTTCCCAATTTTTGTACAAAGTTTTAAATTCGGTCTTAAAATGTCGCGTGCCTATTTATATTTTCGTCACCGTACATACATATGAGTACCTACATACATATGTACATATATATTTTCTACTTAGTCCACCAGCTGGCTAACAGTTTGCCGCATGGTTAGCTGCTTAGCATTTCAGTGTTATTCCGCGCATCACTAACTCGCAGAGGAGAAAGTCTGTGCAAAATCAAAAAAATTAAAAAAAAAAACATTAAAATAAGTAAATAAACGAATAATAAGAAGCTAGCTAGTATTTGACGACGACTTGGTTTGATCGTTGGCCGAATTGTCGTTAAACCGCCTGCAGCTCATCCAATGCTGACACAATCCTTTCAGCTTAGACAGCCAACACTCACGTCAATGTCGCATAAGCGACCAAAAAAAGCGAGCTGCGAGCAAACTGCGACTGCACATAATGCCTCCATCGGCACTCCTATANCCATATATACACATTATACATACATTGTCCAATAAATATTGGTGCTTCCATACAGTGTGCCTCAAAAAGGTGATCATTATGGAGGCGGCTGGGTGGCTAGAGTAGGGTAGACGTTTCTGTGAAAAACTCATAACATTTACGAAGGTGGGACTTCAATTTTATTTATATTTTTTTCACCTCCTCAAATCTTGTAGCAATGCTTACGCGGAGCCCTAAGTCAGGCTGTCTTATATGTAACCAAATTATCACTCTCGAATTCCCGCTATAACTAACTAGTAGGGTAAATACCGCTTCAGATTCTTTCATCGACTACTCAGGTAAGGTAAGGTGACATTATATCAACACTGAACAGAACGTCCAGGGAGTTCTTTCGGTAGTTATGTATAACAAAATACAATCCCCGGCGCTTAAACCTTAGTCTTGCGAAATCCTAGCGGCTGAGAAAAAGGTGCTGATATGATCCTAATTCGTTGCCCTTCAAATAGTTTCGGCGAGGGGCGTTGGAGACGATAAAGTTAAGTCT
>NW_016234415.1:0-1166 GCF_001687245.7 Rhagoletis zephyria | reverse complement strand
CAGCTTCTCGCTCTAATTCCGCCATATTGACTGCCTTAGGTGAAACAGTATTACTTCTTTAACAATTCTTTGCCTTAACATATAATTGAATGTTGTTTTATTTTTTCTCAGTACACACATTTTGTTTTCTTAAAAAGGTATTTTATATTATTTTATTTCATTTCATTGAGAATATACTATAAAAAGCAAATTTTGTTTAGAAGAAAATATGAAATTTTATATTTTTCCCCCAAATGGGGATTAATTTCTTCCCGTTTTTTTCTTATTCTACTGAGCTAAGGCAGTATCAAATCGAGCTGTCATAATTGATACCATCTTGAGAGATGTTCGCTGATGGGATTTTCGTAAAAAAATAATATCAAAATTCAAATTTGAAATTACGGGTTTCTCAATTAAAATAACATTTTTTCTTGAAAAGACAGAAACAGAATGAATTAAAAATAACTTCAAATATGTGGCTTTTTCTTTCCTACCGACAAATCTCATTACCCGCTTCGCTCAAGCAGCAAGAAGAGGGCAACCGAAAGGCAATACTTTTTCTATAAAAAAAAATATCTTTGAATGTGTACGTATGTATGTCCTTGTGTACATATTACCTTAATATAGAAAGGCCCTATCTCACATCGGCGCTGAAATGCAAAAAAGCCGTAACTAACTAAAACTTTTTATTGCATAAAACGATGTGGGGTCTCATATTCGATGAAATGCATTATAAATAATCAAGAAGTGAATTTTGAATTTTTAATTAGTCCTAATTTTGGAATTTTATTTGTATATTACAAATGCAAGAGTCAACATCTGACTGAAAAGAAAAACAAAATCTACCTCATATTAGAGCTTCGCGTTCGCTTATGGGAGATTTTCTTTCATGACTGGACATATTTGAGTGTCCACGTCCGTTTATCGGAAACTCCGTGTATGAGAGAGCAATTTGTATTAAAAAAAAGAAACCAAAGATTGTTCGTTCCCAAGAATGTGTCCACTTATTAGAGCGTCCGTCTATGAGAGCTTTCACTGTAATTCACCTATTCCCTTTCAGTTGTATCCGCTGCAGCTGTACTTGGGGCCGAAGTGTCTGGCCCTTTGCGAAATTCTTAATTAGTGTTTAAATCTGACGGTACATACTATATGTCCTTGTGGTACATTGCAGTTTTTCCAAGAACCAG
>NW_016234414.1:0-1166 GCF_001687245.7 Rhagoletis zephyria | reverse complement strand
GGTGCTATCTCTCTGAACGGGAACTGAAGTACCGGAGCGATAGAGGCATAGAGGCGTACGGTGTTTCCGCGGGGGTACCCCAAAGATCCGATTTCGGGCCTCTCCTGTGGAACTTAATGTACGACGAAGTTCTATGCATCGNTTTCTCAAATCCCTTGGTAATAGTGAAAGTATATTGTATCATGAAGTCAACAACAAGCCTGCAAAATATTAGTATTATATTTTAATTGTGAGAGCCCGCGCATCGACCGCCAAGTGACCCACAGCACACTAGTCGAATAAGACCAATTCTTGTTAAAAATTCTGGGTTCAGTAAAAAGGGTTGGTGCATATTATTAGATAATGAATCCGTTAACGCAAAAGATAAAGTCAAATGTCATTTCTCGCAGCACTTTAGCTTATCGTTAATCTCAAACTTATCTATTTTCAAGAAAATTTGAATTGTTCTCTTGATCATTGCACTGGCCTATAGACAAAAGATGTAAAGAACAGCATTAATATTGCTGGCGTGCATTTAGATCGCTACTTCCAAATAATCTAATCTTTTTTTAATATTAGCAATAGTTTGCGAATTTTCGCAAATTTAGGGACAATTTCAGTAGCTCTAATAGAATAGCCATTATTTTCCATCATCGTGGAAAAATTTTGTTTATGCAAATGAGTATGGAAACGCTGAACAGGCACAACTTCTAGAAACACTAATTAGTTTACTTATGTTTATGCATACAATTTAAAAATTGCACATATAGCAAAATAATAAAAAAATGTTTACAATTTTTTTCTATTTTAAAATAATTGGTCTATAATCTGAACGATTTTCATCATATTATTATCATAAATCAGTAGCAGTAAATCTCGCCTTCAATTTGTTAATTATTACGTACCGATCGAGTAAAATTTTNCATCTACCACAGTTATATAGAAAAACTTAAGTGGATTTCCAGTTTTTTTATAAAAAAAATGTTCTTAAATTGTATAAATAACCTTTAAATGAAAGAACCGGATTACAGAAAACTGTGCAGGGAGTGACTTTTTT
The DNA here is from genome assembly GCF_001687245.7 of Rhagoletis zephyria. Taxonomy (NCBI): domain Eukaryota; kingdom Metazoa; phylum Arthropoda; class Insecta; order Diptera; family Tephritidae; genus Rhagoletis; species Rhagoletis zephyria. The sequence continues at coordinate 130 of NW_016234414.1, read as the reverse complement.
CGTTCAAGCTGAGTGCAAAGCAATATCGTCCAATTGGAGAGTCCCCAAAAGGATTTCCCAGGATTTGTTAAAGGCTATTGAATTTACCTACAGACACTTTTTTACATAATGGAATTAACCAAAATATTTA
>NW_016234413.1:0-1166 GCF_001687245.7 Rhagoletis zephyria | reverse complement strand
AGTCGCCGAAAAAAAGTCCGTTATATTTTTTAAGAGCAAACTAACCCGCCCTAATTTACATACATATGTATCATAATCAGGGCCGAAAAGTTTAAGCTTTCGCTTGGAATTACATACTTATTTTTCTTATTCCGGGTTTCCAAGCTTAATTTTAACGATCATGCTTATTTCAATGCCTAAAGCTAAGTACGGACCTTTTAGGAAAATGGTCAAGAAATAATTTGCTATTATTTCGTGTGTGTGAGTAGTAGTATCCAAGGTGTGTTGATATCTGCGGCATATTTCATAAAAGTGACGGGTGCGACAATTGCCGATTTTTTTAATAAAATTTCACAGCCAGAATTGCCGGCGAATTTTTTCTGTCTCATATAAGCTTGTAGGCAACTGTGAAATTAGGTATATAAAATGGTGCATGAAAATCATGATAAATGCAATATATAATGCATTTTTCAAATTGAGGGGTGGAACTTTTTTTTTCGTTTTTTAAAGAGTGGAGTCGAATTCNAAATGCAATATATAATGCATTTTTCAAATTGAGGGGTGGAACTTTTTTTTCGTTTTTTAAAGAGTGGAGTCGAGTTTCTCGTCTCAAAATTTAGTATTATACATGATACAAAAATAGAAGGTAGTTTCATTTATTGACATTCGTTGTTGTTGCCGAGCACTTGACTTTTAACAAGTTTATGACATTTAACTAAAATCATGCTACCAGATTCACTAGCAGCAAAATTTCCGTTTCTTCAATAAGTAAAAAAAATTTGTAGTCAGTGAAGTTGGATGAAAATATTTCCAAACTGCAAGAATTCGGTACCCCTGTGCAAAGGTTCGAAAATAAAGTTTTTGCTTTTCCGAGGATAGAATACGTAATACGATGTAATGCAGTTTGATGACAAATTGCTGACACAAAATATTTCTAAAACTAAACGATGTACCGTTATCCGTGGAAGAGGGTTAATCGCTCGAGTTAAAATGATGCGCTGCAACTTGTAACAGTACCAATTTTTGGGTTCTCGGAATAATAAGGCGATGCTAAAAAATATAATCACGAAACTATGTATTTGTGGCAAGAATTATTTACGTAAGATGAAAACTACTGCAGTTTCATTTTATAAAATCTTTTTATAGAAAAATGCATAAGTAATGGATATTTCGTTTCTACAAAAAAT
>NW_016234410.1:0-1166 GCF_001687245.7 Rhagoletis zephyria | reverse complement strand
TTTTGTACCAAACCAATATTACTACTACCATCCGAAAAATAATCTGACAACGATTTCAGGTGATTTACCTAGTGTCCATTTTTTATATTTCACATTTCATTTGGGAATTCATAGCGTTCCTTGTAGAAAGTTATATAAATATAACCCTTTAGCTAGAACGGCCAACAACACATACCGGTTAGAAAAAAAAATAAGCTGTCAAGAGCACGCTCAACGCTCTTATGCAGTAGGTATGGCAATCACACCAACTACGAGTACACAGGTATACTACGTCTCGGTCAAACTGTTTATAGAACTTTTCTTTCTGTGTGCAACTCAAACCGACCGCCGTGTTCATATCAAAATTAATTTCGCGGAANCGCACGCTCAACGCTCTTATGCAGTAGGTATGGAATCACACCAACTACGACTACACAGGTATACTACGTCTCGGTCAAACTGTTTATAGAACTTTTCTTTCTGTGTGCAACTCAAACCGAACGCCGTGTTCATATCAAAATTAATTTCGCGGAACCCTGATGACTTTTCTACGGAACCCTTGGTTTCCGCCCAACCCACTTTAGGAAGCTCTGTTTTAAGAAACGATTCAAATGGATTTTTTATGTCATGCATTCAGTTTTGTAACACCAGCTGCATTTTTTTTTTGTAAACGAGGGGATAAAGATCGCTACTTAAGCAACCCTGTTGGTATCTGGCAAGAAACATTTGACTGGTTAAATTATGCAAGGTATTTGCGTAATATATATATTTATTTAAAACATAAATCATGTACGAAAACAAAAATTTCCCTCTATACCTTCCATTAACAATACACAATAGAACAGTTTTTTCACTTACCACCACTACCCGTAGCATATTTTTTAGCCGACCATGTTGAACTGGGATAAATAGCAGATTTTGTGTGGTTGCATTTATGCACCTACTGTTGAAATTGAAGAGTTATTTTCCATTATCCCTANTATACGAAAACAAAAATTTCCCTCTATACTTTCCATTAACAATACACAATAGAACAGTTTTTTCACTTACCACCACTACCCGTAGCATATTTTTTAACCGACCATGTTGAACTGGGATAAATAGCAGATTTTGTGTGGTTGCTTTGCATGTATTTCGTCATTTATGCACCTACTGTTGAAATTGAAGAGTTATTTTCCATTATCCCT
>NW_016234409.1:0-1166 GCF_001687245.7 Rhagoletis zephyria | reverse complement strand
AAAGCAAATTTTGCGTTATTGCCGTTTGTGTTATTTCACCCCCCCTGTAACAACATTATGAAATCCGCCATTTTGTGGTGGCAGCCATCTTATATTTATAATGATACTGAATATAGATAGTATTGTCATCAGAATTCAAGATGTGTACCAAATTTCAGACCAATAGATCTGAAGTCTAATCAAAGGTAACGAGAAGGCAAGCTAAATAAAACCGATTAAAAAACGTGGTATTTATATAAGTTAGCCTGTGATGGAAAATCATGATAGAAGTATTACACCTAAATATGGATGTGAAATATTTTAGTTTTTAATAGTATAAACGGTATTAACATTGTGCAATGTATTTTGCTTTACATTGTTACATTAAACGAGCAATTCTTGTATATATATATATATATATGTATCCATAGGGTTCTCGGAAACGGCTCCTACGATTTTGATGAAATTTTGTTCACAGATAATGTTTTGGGTTCTAAGGTTATCTGAATAGGTATTATCCCCGGGAAGACTCGTATAAGGTTGCCACCTATTCGAAATTAGCTACAAATTAATTAACCCATCATAATATGGGCATCAAATGGAAAGTATTTTAGAGATCCCCGATTCAAAAATATTTTAATAGGGTTGCCACCTATTTTGAAACGCATCTTTATTAAATTTTTATTTAGAAGAAAAGGTAAAATATTTCTATTCATGGGTACCAAGAGAAGGTTCTTAAACAATACTTTCCCTGTTTACAAAATGGTATCCCTTATGATAGCAGTGTAAGGTTGCCACTTATTTTCGATTCTACACAATTTATCTAAAACATCGCAATATGTATATCAATTTAANTCCCTGTTTACAAAATGGTATCCCTTATGATAGCAGTGTAAGGTTGCCACTTATTTTCGATTCTACACAATTTATCTAAAACATCGCAATATGTATATCAATTTAACGGTATTGTTGAGGGCTTTGGTCAGAAAATATTTTCGAACTCGGTTGCCACGCTTCTATGTAATACAAATTTTTGTTTTGTTAATTTCCATCAGCATTTTTTGTATGTATACACAGTACATATTTTGAGTAAAAAATTTACTTAATAGATACCGAAATCCAAATATTTTTTATATTTCAAAAATATTTATTTAAAGCTATCCAAATGACCAGTATTTGATATCTAT
>NW_016234408.1:0-1166 GCF_001687245.7 Rhagoletis zephyria | reverse complement strand
TCTTGCAATGGTGGTTGAGACTGGGATCTCACAGGCGACGGAATGAGCGATGGGACGAGGGAGGTTTCCAATTTGAACAGCTTGACACAAAAATATTATGTAAGAAATAATGGAATGTGGTTAAGTTAAGAGTTGCATTTCATGGTGGGATTAACAAGTACCTGCGTGCGGTTTGAGGTGTAGGAGGGCGATTGTGTGACTAAATAATCCCCTCTGTCCACTACTGGACCGACTGAGATCTGGTAGGTAGTACACTTACAGCTCTGTTGGAGGCTATTCGCAGTAGAAGCTAACGCCACCAATTTTTGCGAGCAACATACGCCCATATAAGAACTTTTTTTCATTTGTTAACTTTTCTCGATAACTGCTAAGTCATAAACCACTTACGAGCCAGGCATATCCGCACATCAGATCTCCTTTAATAGCCGTATTTGAATAACAGACAAACATATTGTTGAATCAAGTGAAAAATATTCACACGCGCAGTTAAAATTTCTTTTTTACCATATAAATAGTGGAGTCGGTAAACTACAACAAAATGCCAACATATTGCAATAATAACAGCAAAGTTCGTTCAATTTAACAAAACGTAAGTATGTATGGTATGTGTGCTGTGCCACTAAATGGAAAACTGCATACACTTTCAAACAAATTTGTAAAAGTTGTGATAACACCGTAATAAAAACGAATTGTAATTGCCTGAAAACATACCAACACAAAAAAAAACAAATTCTTCATAACGAAGNAACCAAATCGGAGTTTAAAAAACATTTTTAAAACAACCATGTTCTGCATTGGGCGCAGAAGATAACGAACAAAGGGAAAATTGGTAGAAAAAAAAACTTGTGCGACACACTAGGTGTTTGCACAACTTGTTAATTGATGTAATTTGGCTGCAAACTGTGCAGCAATGCCCAAAATATTGGTACAACTTTTAGCCCGAAATATATCGTATCGTCGTTTAAAGTACAAAAAAAACCTAATCTTCGTGTTGAGGTGAGGTGAGGTAAGGTGAGCTTAAGGGAGGCGAGATGAGGTGAGGTGAGATGGGGTGAGGTGAGGTTAGGTGGGATGGTAAGTTCAGTTGAGGTGAGGTGAGGTGAATTCAGATGAGTTAAATCCTTGTTTTCATCTTTGACTTTGTCTTCGGCTTTGCCATTGCCTTC
>NW_016234407.1:0-1166 GCF_001687245.7 Rhagoletis zephyria | reverse complement strand
TTTTTTTTTTTCCACAATTTAATTATGTAATTTAAGACCACCTTAACCCAGAAACGTTTGGCCGTCGAACCAAATGCAATTAGTAATTTGTAGTACGTCCCTGTTGTATTGCTTGTCAGTAATGTGTTTTGGTAGCGCATTTGTTGTTGTCTTTGGTCTACATAATTTATGAATTTTAGAATGATGACATTCATTTGATATTTATTTGATGTAATTTTTAATCGAACGGTAATTGATTTTAGTAATAAATGAAAATGTATCAACATCCAAGGTATTATTTATATAAAATAATTCTCACACACAAAATGATTGATACGCGAATGCACGCGCAATGCGAAAATTAGGCTGCATTTATTTTGCTATACTTTTTGTAAGCTGAAAAATTGAATTTACTAAGTAATAGGCTTTATCGTCGCCCGTATGCCAGAAACATGAATGTGTAAAATTTAAAGTTTTGAACTCAACTCTACATTTATGCAATTGAAATTGCATAAATATGTGGTTTCCGTATTCTGCGGTTTTGGTATGACATGGAGCATCCAAAGGTTAATCAAGCCAACCCAATTGCACATTCATGCTTCTGGCATAAGGTTCACGATATGAAATTCATTTCAAAATATTAAGTAGCCTTAAAATTACAGCCATGTGGTAGTAACGAAAACAAGTAAATAAATTTGAATATAGGAACATTTAACTTCAAACTTTATTACATTGAACTTATCATACGCAAATAAGCGTACACAATCTCAGGTTGTTAGCCTGCTGAATGCATTTCTGGCCTAGCAATGGAAAAATTAACCTTGGTCGTACAGCATAGATATTTTCTAGCACAACAACTAATTTTGGAACCCCTTTACGGAATTCGTCTGTGAGCGAACAGCGAGCACTATAAAATTTATTGTGCTAGTTTTTTACGGCGCCAAAGGATGGTGCTTGTTTTTTTCTTATTAATCCACATCCAATCAAATTACCGGCCGAAAGATCTTTAAAGTTCACGGTTCATTTTTTTGCCGAGGTCAGTTTTCAATTTAAACTTGGATTGATATGGGGTTTGCTAAAGAATAGACTGTATTTTAATCAGGGTTCGTATTTGCACACACATGCGCAGCACATCCTTATATTTTACGCTCACACACGTGTGATGTGCATATAAAAAATTAAAAACT
>NW_016234406.1:0-1166 GCF_001687245.7 Rhagoletis zephyria | reverse complement strand
TTTTTTTTATTTTCATTTTGCAGTAAAATTCTGAGCCACGTGCGTCACCTATTGGCCAAGAATCGCTTCTAACAGCTCGATTCTTTTACATTGCTGCCTTTGCTGTTCTGTAGATGTCGTTAGTGCAAAAAGTTCGGGTTCAACATTAATGGTTTGTTTTATTATATAAAGTAGCTTACTGCAACATCAATAAAATAAACCAGCAATTGAAAGGCAGTTTTGCAAAATATCAGAACTTTTTTGAATACTCAACAGTTCAGTCGCTGAAACTTGCCAAAAAAGTATCCACATCGGGGGCAGTGGTGGTGAACATCTTTGGTGCAGTCGAACATAAAGGAAAGAAAACTGCATCTGAAACCATAAAGATAGAAAACCATTATGAGGAAAAGACAAAAAGTGAAGTGAGAAAAACTGTCTTACGGAATGGGAAAAAGACAAAGAATGTAGGTGCATGTTCCCGGCACATAGAGTGTCATCGTTTGGACCATCATTTTGCACTGCGGACAGGTGACCACCTGTGACTGATCACAGTGAAGAACAATGCCGTGTGGAATGGTCTGCTGACCTGTCAGTGCAGGCTTCTCTTTAGCTAGTTGTCCATGGTTCCGATTACGATTTCCGTCAGTTCGTTCCATAGAGTGAGAAGGTGCAGCAACCGACGCCTTTTGTTTGGCGTAGCTTTGATTTCTTTTTGAAAAGTTCTGACATGAGCGCTCTCCATTGCTGTTGCTGGTGTTTTTGCACTTTTTGTTCGTTTCGCCAATCGAGAAATCTTTGATTTTAATTTTAGTCATAAAGTTTGTAGTGATCTTTTGATGACGACCTAAAAAATGCGTTAGGTTGAAACTGTGCAAAGTTTAAATATTTCCCAAGTTCTAAACATTATTCTTATTTAGAACAATTGTTTTATCCAATTTAACTATGTAAATTACTCATAATGACACTTCAACAAATAGCACACGAACATAAAAATCCTTGTTAATGAACTAAAACTACTACATGAGAGTTTAAAAGAAAAAATCTAAAAAACTTTTACTAAACAGTACTTTTAAATAAACTTAAAATTATTAATACTTTGCATGTCCAATTGGAGCTGTTCAAATGAGCATCATCTGAGCAGGGGACAAATTCCAATTGAATGCCAAACTGTGCAGTGGCATTTGGCA
>NW_016234405.1:885-1167 GCF_001687245.7 Rhagoletis zephyria | reverse complement strand
GCAAACTGTTGAGTAGGCACACTTTGCCTCCGAAGCAGTGTGCGTAGGGCTCCACAAATGCAGAGCATTGTATGTAGTTCTTTGCACTTTTTGAAGTCCTGTTGCTGTTGATTTTTTGTTCAGGCTACGCCACAGCCAAGGTGTAAAACCAAGTCAGGATTTTAGGGGGCAGCCCCTACCTTCGTCCAATAGCTCAACGACATTTAAACCTAAATAACAAAAATTAGTTTTATGACATTACATATTTCACTTTTAGAGGGTGAATCAATTCCAAAGTGACTT
>NW_016234405.1:0-814 GCF_001687245.7 Rhagoletis zephyria | reverse complement strand
TTTTTATATAGATACGATACATCGATGCAATATTTCGTTGCATCAGATCGAAAAAGTCTACGGCTGCATTTCTTTATTCATTCTGAACGTTTGGAATATACTTTTTGTTTTACTTATTCTTTAGAACGTTTCTGATTATGGCTGAATTTCTTTATTCATTCTGAACGTTTGGAATATACTTTTTGTTTTACTTATTCTTTAGAACGTTCCTGATGATATGTTAACGTATATTTCAAAAGCATTCTGTTTATTCCGGCTGTGAAATGGGATTATCCGGAATGTATAAAGAAACGCAGCCTATGTATTTTATTGACTTGCATCCCTAAGGCGAATATGGCGCTACACATAGTGATGCCAAATTAAATCAGAAAGAAGAATTGCTTCTTTGCAAATTATGACGTAATTCGATTTTTTCTAGAAAAATTCAATATTATCCGCCATTTTGGTGTTAAAATTCGATTAATAGTCGAATCTCGAAGCTTCCATTATCGAATTTACTCATCCCTACACAGAAAACGCATGAGAAAGAAACGCTCTCGGAGAAGTTTCATTTCCAAAACCCCAATTCATTCCGATTCAACTTCACTTGGTACAAAATGGACTATGGAATGCCACCAAACCTTTCCATACAAAGTACGTGCAATAAAAGTCTCTCACCGTGAGCACAGCACACTGTACAGGTTTTCCTCATACTATTTACATATCTGCATAGTTATATACATTAATATATAAATACATATGTATCTTTTACGATTAGTTCATTTAAAATGCCACACAAAGTAAATGGTTCTCTCGATAATACTATTTTTAATAA
>NW_016234404.1:0-1167 GCF_001687245.7 Rhagoletis zephyria | reverse complement strand
GCCGCAGCTCATGATTCAATAATACAAGGTTCGATAAACTGACAGTTGTTAACAGTAAAAAAGTAATAATTTTGCCTTTTACGGAATGTTTACAAGGTGGTGTTTGCATTTTGTAAAAGGCAAAACTTATACCTTCATTTTAAAATTTTGTAAAAGGGAACTTACCTTTCGCAACCATTGCTTTTCATAATAAATCATGAATGGTGTAAATAATTCTTGCATATTTGTATTCATCAATTCCTCTTTTATGTTCCCAAAAACCGCATTTATTTGTGTAGCTGGTAATAGGGGTAGAGCAAGGATTTTATGGTATATCGTAGAGGCATTTTGATTGTTTCTTATTGAAGATGCCAATTGTTTCCACATATGTGAAATATTTCTCCTTATTGCTTGGCAATAATGAAACCAACAACCATAGATTTCACCAACGGTGAGTTTGTTTCTTATTGCCATTTGAAGACCGACTTCGAAATCAGTTAGAAAACTTTTGGCGCTTAATTCAAATACATTTTCATTAATGTATGAAAATATATCTTCATAGTTTTTTTGCGTTTTTTTATCCATAAGTATAAAAAATACTGAAAAGATCTGAAAAAAAAAGAATACAAATAACAATAGAATTTTATAATGTAAAATATCTATAATATTATATTTGTTATTTTATACCTTTTCGAAGTATTCAATATGAATTATTAAAAGCTGCTTGAAACATCCATTTGGAACAACTGAAAATGTTCCATCTACTATATATGTCCTATTCATAGGAAGAATATTTTCTTCAATTTTTAGTATAATTTTTTTTGAAGCAAATATGCAAAATGAACCGTTATTCCCTTGGATGCTAGCAATAAAAAATTGATGTTTCGGATCTCCATGCTTCGTTAAACCAAAGTTCGTATAAATGGATTCCAACTGAAATGCCTCTACTACTTCTTGCGCACATTTCGGAGATTTCACAAATGTTTTTGCTACTAATAATTGTAAACCTCTTTGCATCTTGTGAAAATCTAATTGTTTAGATTCCTCTTGGTTTCTGCAATAATATCGCATTTAATTAAATTTAGATATCATTAAACTAAATAAATATAATCTCACCTTGCACAAACATCGTAGAAACTTTTTTTTGATTGTACTTAGCGCATTCATATCACTCAAAACTGAGGACGA
>NW_016234402.1:0-1167 GCF_001687245.7 Rhagoletis zephyria | reverse complement strand
GATAAGCAACGACGCCGACGCGACAATAAGCACGCTTAATATACAAAAAAAAAGTGAAAAAAGTGCTAGGGCAACACCTGACGGAATGAAGCGGCAAACGTCAAGCGCAAGCGAGCTGAGTGAAAATGGTATTCGTGAAAGCTGCAAAACCGCGACAGCTCGCCAATGACAGCCAGGTTCATTTCCACCAGCAAGTGTGTAAATGACTTTGAGTTGACGTTTGACTTGCCATACTGGAAGACTTCTGATCTGAATCTCTGAATTGAGTTGAATATGTAAATTGGTGCGCATGTTGGCGAGTACATGTGTGAGTGTTTTTATTGCCCCAGCTAAAAGTTGCCACAATAATAATAGGAATAATCATAATACGGAGAGAATTTTTTGCTTGAACCTACACTTTTGCACGCAATTATTTTTTATATGAAACTTTTTGTTTGGATTTCCGTTTAAAATTATCCTCATTAAAATACTTAGTAAAAAAAGAGAGCAAAACGAATATTTTTATGACAGAAAAAATTACAAACCAGCGTGCAACAATTCAAATGAAATGAAATGCACATAAAAAGTGCAATGAAAAATAATGACGCCGGCGATAAAGAACAAAGGCGCAAATGCTGTAAGGATGTAGGCAAATAATGGCAAAGCGTGTGAGACTCAATGCCATTGAGTCAGTGTGGGGCGCGTTCAGGCCGCAACGGATTACTTTAAAATAAATTTCATATTTTTTTCTATTTCTAGTTATCCTTTAATATTTTCGCCGTATGCGACGTTTAAAATCGCATATGTATGTAGGTTTATTTGTATGAGCACATACATTATGAGCATCGGTATACGTTCAGAGGTGATCTGATATTACCCAGTAGAAGTTAAGGTTTGGATGCAGAATTTTAAACCTAAGACACGAAAACGAGTTTTTATTCGCAATTCGGGTAAATTTAACGCAAAATGTGTACTTTTTCGAAATCACTTCATTTCAAATTTATTCTACAAAATTCCACTTTCTAAAACTCTCTCTTGCTCAGTCATTGGTGCTATGTGGATGAGTACATCAAATTTTTCTTTACATCTAAGCAAGTTTTGAATACCTCATGGCTTATTGGGTGCATCGGACACCAAGACAGCTCATTTCAAGGAATGTGAAAATGTCCTGCTGTTCGTTATTATCGC
>NW_016234401.1:0-1167 GCF_001687245.7 Rhagoletis zephyria | reverse complement strand
GTAAATACTTGCACAATGTACTCGATACCCACCAAGTACTTGGTCACATCTATCGAAGTACAAAAAATACTCGGTACTTGGTAGAGGTACTCGAATATTTACTCAAATATGTACTCGTATCGGAATATCACTAGGTGTACCTGATTGAGTTCGTTCGTTTCACCACTCGCTAACTGTTGGCGAATCGATGACGGCTATCCTGTGCATAAAGAGCAAAATTGACTAGCGTTGATTTGTTGCAAACCGGAAATAAATAGAAAGGCATGGATAATATAATGTTATGCAGACATTGCTTTATCTACATAATACACATTCTTTTTACAGAGGGACGCACATACATATACTATTTAAAAGTTCTTATCTGCCCTCTAATTTGAAAAAAAAAATATCGAAAAGTTCTGTGAGACATCCATACCGATTATAGGACCACACTTACATACATATACATCTAAATTTGTATGTACGTACATACATACATATGGGTGTTTCCGTAAAAATGTAAACCGAAAATGCAAGTAAATGAATTAAAACGGCTTTATAACTTTAAATTTCATATTCAGATGGCGGAAAGGGGTTTTGAAAACGCGAAACAGTAGAGAGAAGAACTGAAAAAATTAAATAAAAAATTTAATTTAGTATGTGTTACTAGTACAAATATTGTGTTGGGGAAAATCTGTCGCGTACGTTATTATGTTTTTTTTTTAATAAAAACTAACCAGAGAAAATTTCTATTAAAAAATGGAATGATTGTAAAGGTACATTATTTAGCTTAGTTTAGGAATTTTTAAAGGAAAAGAAAAACTCCCAAGATTCGCAGACTTTCGCATATACATATTATGTGCCTTTAAAACACTTCTTTTTTTTTGTCGCGTACGTTATCGCCTTTTTTTTGAACGCAATCTTGTTTTTCAGTAACTTCTATTTGTGAGAGATTTATGTTACTCCATAAGCGTACGAATGTCCAGTAACGGCTGCATGGAAACACCCATATGTACATATTTATTCAATATATACATAATATACGTATGTTTGTTTATATATATGTATATATATATATGTCACATATTATACATAAGTGTGCGTGGCATGTTCATTCATAAATAGGTACATATATAAATATTAGTAAACTATAAAGGGAGACGAAATGTATTTCTAAATAAACGGCAG
>NW_016234400.1:0-1167 GCF_001687245.7 Rhagoletis zephyria | reverse complement strand
TGCGGCGTTGACGTAAGACCACCAACTGCAAAACATCTATCTTGGCCACCACTTTTCAAGTTGTGAAATTGTTAAAAATGACTTGTAATCTATTTCAATTTGGAATCCAAACGGGTTTGTCTGTTGAAGAGTTTCCCGTTTTATTTTTGCAACTAAGTACATAGATGATATCACGTAAGATATGTAAATATGTCTTATTGCCGAGTGAGGTAGGTTAGGGATATAGGAAATATTTATTGTTTACTTCGTTTAGTTTTGTGTGATTTAAGCCTTGGTTACATAGTCACAAATTGAATATAATGTAGGATATAAACTCCAGGCTAAATTTAATTGCTTGAAATAGCAATTTAAACTCAAAAAACTGGTCCCCGTTTTCCTAAGAGAGCCACGATTTTGGTTTACATATCTTTGTAGATTTCAGTGTTGCCAGATATTTTTTTTTCAAAAACTCTAAGTTTACGCAAAAAGGGTATTTTCGACGAAAAAACTGTAACCTTCAAAAAACGAAGAGTTTTTTTTTAGAAATGAAGGTTTCTTAATTTACTTAAAANTTGGCGCGCAATAACTCCTATCAGCTAAATGCATACCACGTATAAGGTAGTCCGAAAATTTCACAAGATAGCAAAAAAACTTATTTCCCTCAAAAGATTTGAATGGATTTTTAATTGAACTTACCAAATATGAGCTTCTACTGTAATTATTTACTATTAAACTTGTGGAATAGGCAACCACATCAAACGTGGTATCGCATATGGCGAATACGAAAATCACGAACAGTCTTAGTATTTGGAAGACAATATTGCTGTATTGTTCTTTGAAAAGTTATTAATAAGGCCTCGTGGATAAATTAATATTTCTATGACAGCCAATATTTAAGATATTTAGTTTTCGCAAGCTGTCCAACTTCCTTACAAATTATACTTTATTAACCAAAGAGAATATCCCAGCCTATTTGTTTCGACAAGGTACTCCATTACTTAAACAAGTTTACGAATACGACATATGACACTAAAGATTGCAGAAATGACGGATGTTCGTTCCAAAATACATAACATTTTAAAATATTGAATCAGCTCAAAATTTGGCATTTGGCAAAACTGACATTTGGATTCCCATTATGTATACCTACCATAAAACTCTTAGTGCGCTTTGGTGCCTCCTTGCCCA
>NW_016234398.1:0-1167 GCF_001687245.7 Rhagoletis zephyria | reverse complement strand
TCATTAACCCATTCCCCTCGTTTATTAAAATAAATATGTATGCACATATGAACATACATACATACATACGCTTGACATGCCTTGATGGCGGCAGTCGCTTAAGTTGTCCTGTATTATTCGTTGCGCTAATAAAACGTGCAATCAAGCAACAAAATTGAAGTGCATCGTCAGCACTGATGCGCATCAGAGCCACAGGTGGTGCTTGGTGACGAGAAGAATAATAATAATCCCTGCAGAAAAATTGCATGAAAGAATATGCTCTTTAGTAACATTTTTAAGGAGTGCTTTCAAAATTAATGCAGAGCTAAAGTTAAAACTCAAAGTGATTAGTTAGTTATAAAAATTTTTCTTTGAATAAAACCCAGTTTAAGGTAGTGATGAAAGGCTAATATCGAAATAAAGTATCGATACCTGTAAAATATCCTATCTAAAGTATCGATGCCTATTTGGGCGAAAATTAAACTCATGATAAGACTGATTAGGAATAATACGACGTTTCAATGACACGCAGTTCGCTCTCCCATTCGTAATTCGCTCTCTCATGCGTAACTCGCTTTTCAATGCCCCTTCGATTTATGTAATTCGCCGTAAAGAATTATGAGTGCGCGTTACTTCATTTGTATGTAATTCAGATCCAATTACCATGCGAATTGCGAATAAATCGCTCACTCAAAATAAAATGGTAGGAGATGAAGGAAAAAAGTAAACACTGAACTGTCAAATCGAATTAAGAATGAGTCCCGTGGGCAATTTAATTCACCAAACTGGGAACTTATGTAGTTTAACAGTGGCGGAAAAAATTCCGAAGCAATATTTGCCTTAGTATCGGGTTTCGCTACGAGTATTTTTTTTTTGATACCTACTCAGTACTTGGTTCAAAATTAGCGATACCAAAATTAGTTGCTATCGAACAAAAAGTATCGAGCATCTACTTGTATTTACTCGTATCCCTAGTTTAGGGGAATGTGTCTTCTCACTTCACACTCAAATAGGGTACTCTGTGTGGACAACTAATCTAACTTAACCGTGAAGTTGCTAACTATTAAAATCTATAGAATTGAAATACTATTTAGGAGATGCTAATAGGTGCTTTTTGCTTCTTGCTGTCGTGATTTTCGGAATATTTCGAAACTTTTCGGGATTTCACGTGTTTTACTTTCGGGATTT
>NW_016234397.1:0-1167 GCF_001687245.7 Rhagoletis zephyria | reverse complement strand
AAGCGAGGAACTCTGCTGCTGCAAGAATTTTGAATACGAAATTGATTTCGTTGACAACCCAATTTTTAAATAATTTGTAAATAAATGAAACAAAATCAGAATATGTATGGACGAGGAATGTTGCGAATGTGGAATTTTAGACATCCGCGGATGCGAATGCGGATGTCTAACACGTAACATCCGCGAATGCGAATGCGAACGCGGATGTCAAGTATTTTTAAGAAACAATTAGGCAAGTAAATTAAGCTACTTAGGTAAATGAAAAAATGGAAAAGAAAGTCATTTTTAATAATGTTTACTTTATTTAGTACCTGAGTTTAAAAATTGGAATNGATGTCTAACACGTAACATCCGCGAATGCGAATGCGAACGCGGATGTCAAGTATTTTTAAGAAACAATTAGGCAAGTAAATTAAGCTACTTAGGTAAATGAAAAAATGGAAAAGAAAGTCATTTTTAATAATGTTTACTTTATTTAGTACCTGAGTTTAAAAATTGGAATATTATATGTAATAAAAAGTAATGAGAATTGCATCGGGGCCGAAAATTTCGGATGTATCATCTTGACTTGAAGAAACTAACATAATGGCGAGATCTTTGTTTAAACAACGCTTACATGCCAAACCATATGCCTCAGGTTTTTCTAAAGTTTTTAAAAAGAATTCTTCATTCTTATTCCTTTGGCTGTTTCAGAATTTGGGGAACCTGTAACGCCATCAAAATTTTTTTGAATTTAGATTTTGTAATAGATTTTTACTACTTTCTTCTGCGACTGGTTTGAAAAATTTGTGCTTATAGCGAGCTAAATATGTGGATATGGAAAATAAATTATTATTTTGCATAAATGAAAATTTTGAACAAAATTCTGTTTCCAAAGTCGTGGCTGTCAGCCGAATCGGTTCAAAATATTGTTTTATTTTTTAAACACCCCGTGTTTTATAAGCATTTGAATTATTGGAATCACAGATGATGAGGGTCTCAGATAGTTGCGTAATTCTTACCTAATTAAAGGTCAGACCAATAGGCTTTTCTCGTTATAGCCAGACGTTGACCATTGCTGCTGGAAATCCCTATTGAAGGAGCCTACTCTTTGACTTTAAATAGCAAAGAAGGAATATGTAGGGGGAGAGTTCTACCACAGAAGTTTTTAGCCAAGGATCCAATGTA
>NW_016234396.1:0-1167 GCF_001687245.7 Rhagoletis zephyria | reverse complement strand
TCCTGTTGTCCCTCGTCCATATCCCATTCCTCCTGGGGCCACAATCCATCCAGCATCCTCGTCATCTGAACTCTCATCACTTTCTTCTTCCGGTCGAGCACTTTCTCGTTGGTCAATCACCGGCGCCTTCACTCTGTTCCAAACAGCCATTTCCTCGTTAGTCAGAGCAGTCCTTTCCTCATTCCAGTAGTAATAGCCCTCGTGAATCTTCGCATTATCAGTCACAATCAGTTTGTTGGTCTTAGGGTCAATAAATCTGTAGGCTTTCATTCCTGGCTGATATCCCACAAAAACACACTTCACACCAGGATTCGCAAATTTTGAAACCGTGCCTCGCTGCACTGGGTGAAGCCACACACTTGCAAGTGATCCAAACACCTTCATCCGTCCATAATCAGGGTCACGCCCATACATTCCCTTGTACGGTGTGGTCGCATTTCCCACTGATATTGCCTGGCAATTNCACCTTCATCCGTCCATAATCAGGGTCACGCCCATACATTCCCTTGTACGGTGTGGTCGCATTTCCCACTGATATTGCCTGGCAATTCAGTTGTTCTGCTGTCGTTCGTACAGCCTCCGGCCAGTATCTCAAAGGCATATTTGCATTAGTCAAATTTGCTCGAGCTACTTCTCTGATTCTCTGAATCATTCTTTCTGCCACCCCGTTCTGCTCATGGTCATGGGCCACTGACATCTGGTGATCAACTCCCTTTCTTCTCAGCAGCTCCTTGAAAGGTCCTCCAGTAAACTCTCTGGCCTGGTCCGTCCTGATCGCCCTCAAATCATATCCAGTTTCGGCTTTCATCTTGCGCATGTAGTCATCGAGCATCTTTGCCACAGTTTCTCCTGCTCTCGTCGAGAATGTGTACACCTTCACAAATCTGGTCAGGTCATCAACAATCACCATGAAGTAGCTCGCATTATCTCTTCCAACTACAGGCTCAGGGCCAGCAATATCGATGTGCACCAATTGCAATGGCACTGTAGTCTTAATCGTCGACGACCTATGTGCTTTTCTCCTCATCTTCCCTAATTCACATGGTTCGCACAGGTCGCCACTTTCTCCGCTGAAATGCTCAGGACTGAGCTTCATCATCCTCTTCATCGTGGCCTCACCTGGATGGCCCACTCTGGCGTGCTCCAGTGAGCCTCTGCTCAAGTTTG
>NW_016234395.1:0-1167 GCF_001687245.7 Rhagoletis zephyria | reverse complement strand
CGTTTAGCGTGTGCTCACTCCAATCGATTCTGTCCCTTTCCCGTCTCTCTCAAAGCAGAAAGAAAGAGATCCAAACACACACAGCCATTGAGCACCACCACCACCAGCCCAGGTTAGCAGTGTGACACGGTGGCAATTGATTATGAAAGAAAAAGAGAAAGAGGACCACTGCTCCTCGAGAATATACCTCGAGAGAGAGAAAGACAAATGGTCATCCGAGTGGACAAGAAGAAATAGGAAAGAGAAAAGCTGCCTGCTGAAGTGAGTGAATGGGAAAGGGAATGCACGCCGTTGAATTCCTATTCAGCCTCCAAAGCAGAGGCAGCAGCAGGCCCAGAGGGCATCGTTTAGCCTCCTCCCTGATCTGCTCTGCTCTCTCTCTCTCTCTCTCTCTCTCAATTACCCTTCTCACAGCAGTCTTCCACTTTCTAAGTCCTCTCTTTCTCTCATTCACAACTACCACGGTGCAGGATTGACCACTGGGCAGTGTTGAAGCAGTGAGAGAAGAAGAAGACGATAAGGAAAGAATGAGCAAGAAAGAAAAAAAGAGAGGATGAGCATTGAGATGAGGACCAGCGGACCGAGCGAGCAGTAGTCCCCCGCTGCTGCTGCTGCCGCGAGAACGAGTTTCGGTAACTTGAGAGAGTGAATCGACGAGGCAACGAGGCAACATCGAACAGCCCGAGCAGAAGCAGCTTAGCAGTGTGGCGACTCTCCATCTGTTCACTTCTTCTTCGCCTTCTTCTTTGGCCCCTAGGCCCTGGCAGAATATGGCTGCTGCTGCTGCTGCTGCTTGGACCTTGGAATCGTCTTCTTCTTCTTCTCCTCTCGAATGGTGCGTCAATAATTAGGCCCAGGCAGTAAGGGGCAATAAAAGTGAGGGCTCAACAGGGCCCACACTGAGCTGATTAGACAGCAGAGAGCTAAGGAGGAGGAGGAGGATGACGTCGTTATGTGAGGAGAAGAAGAAGAAGAAGAAGTGGTGATCGTCTTCGGTGACAGATGACGATGTAACCGACTGACTGGCGACAGCTTCGAAATGCTTTGGTGGTGGCCATAAAGTTTGCTGCCTAGTTCTTCTTTGGCAGCAAACCTTGAAGTGGGTCAGAGGTATTACCGCTGCTGCTGATGGCCTTAATTGCCCAGAAGAAAAACTCGGACAGTTTT
>NW_016234393.1:0-1167 GCF_001687245.7 Rhagoletis zephyria | reverse complement strand
AAAAGCTCTGGCAAGCGACTGCGGTACAATAGAAATCTATCAGGGCGCAAGGTATGTTTTCCAAACCAAAACCATCTCTAGACATTCAGAAAAAGCCCAGTCTTACATTTTATTTTACGAACTGAATGGGATTTCTGATAAGNAAAACCGGTCCTAACACCTCGACAGTTTTGCTTGAAGTGGAGCTAGACGAAAGAAGCAAAATCGATATTTCTTTTCGGCCGGTCTTCATTCCATTTCTCTTCTTGATTCGAGACACTTGCAAATGTGAGGTTTTAGCTTTTTCTTCTTCTTTTCATCTTCCGATCAATTTGGGCAGAATTTTACGCCTTTAATAACCTGCAGAGCTTATTTCTTAGCTGTTGTTTTTGATCGTTTTGTTCGTACCCTAAGCGAACAGCGTTTTTAGCAATCTCATCTACTATTTCGTCTCGTTCGTTGCCCTTATGGCTGGAAACCTAATAGATGCGTAGCCGTTTATTCATGGCTAGCATGTACACTGCCATCTGTCCTCTCCTAGAAAAACATCGGCGCTAAAGTTAGAAATAATAATGGATAAACTTTCAAAGCCTCTGACGGCGATTTCCACGTCTTTCTTCACCGAAAAAATCCCTGCCGAAAATACACCTCAGTAGGTTTTATCGGAATGTCGCGCGTGCTTGGATAGAACCGGTGCTCTGTGATTAAGGTGAATAAACCACGGATTTCATCAGGAAACATAGAGAATGAAAAATGTTGCGCAAACTTGGAGACGAAGAAGAGTATCAATGACGATAAAACTCTCACATGCCGGCAACCCGTTAAAAGCCACGAGCGGACTGGGGGAACAGAGTGAAGCTTTTAAGGTCAATTTTTCACACTCTTACTCACACGTCTTTAGAGAAATCTGTAGTCGTAAAGTAAGTCATATTTATCAATTTGGTTCTATAGATTTTAAAGAAATTAAGGAGACACAGCCAGCAGAATCAATACAATAAAATTAAAGCGGTAAAACAAATAACAGTAAATTGCTTTAAAAGCCTTCGCAAAACCAAACAGTTTGAATCAGAAAGCCAGTCAAAAATTTCGCAAGTGACACATACAAGTACATATCTGTATGACAGCTAGTCTTTTTTTTCTTCAAAATTCACGTCACAATTTACAGTAAAGTGCATCGAGTAGAGGATC
>NW_016234391.1:0-1167 GCF_001687245.7 Rhagoletis zephyria | reverse complement strand
TTTTTTTTTTGTTTTTTGATATTGTAAATGTACAAGATTGTGAGTGAACGAGTGCGTGAGTGTGTTTGTTGCTTTTTCACGCTAAAACGGCTGGACTTATTTCAATTAAATTTTTATAAGTCAAAATCAAATAATTAATAGGTTAAAATGAGTTCTAAATAGTTTTATTTCAAAATAATTTTTTAGAGCGTTGCCACCAGTTCAAAAAATTAAAATCAATTTAATAAACAAATTAAGTTATACATTTTTATATGGGTATCAAACGTAAGAGGTTTAAGGAAGCTTTATTTCGAAAATGTTGTTAAGAGTGTTGCCACCTGTTTCTAAGTGCGAAATCAATAATGAAGTATTTGTTATGAGAAACAAATGAAAGAAGAAAGTTTAATTTCGAAAACATCTTGGAAGAAGTTTGCCACCAGTTCGAAATTCAAAACTTAATTTACAACTTAAATGGCATATTGTAATATGAGTGCCAAACAAGATAGATTAGATTAAGCATGCTTCATTTCTAAAATATGTTTGAAGAAGATTGCCAACTAGTGAAAAATTCAAAATCAGTTTAATGAACAAGTTATATGAAATATTTTTATGCATCTAGGTGTCAGAGGTTTAAGGACGGTTTAATTTGAAAATATTTTTGAATAGGTTGCCACCTGTTTAGAAATTCAAAACCATTTTAATTAATAAGTTAAAAGAACAATTTTTTTATTTGCTTGTCAAACGATTTTTAAAATTAAAATTAAAATTAAAATTTATAATTTTAAAAATATTTTTGAAGAGAGCTGCCACCTGTTTAGAAAATGCTAAATCAATTTATTTAAGGATTAAAAGGTTTAAATGTTTTATTATGGGTGTCAAAATAGTTAAATTTAAGAAGGCTTTTTTTCGTAAATACTTTTGAAAGGGTTGCCACCAGTTTAAAAGTTCCAGTTCAATTAGTTCAATGAAACATTAAAATGTGGATGTCTAAAAACAAGCACTTAAAGAAACTTTTTCTCTAAAATATTTTTAATGACAACCACGAACTTTTTAAAGGTCAATTTTAACTTAGTTAACTTAATTCACATATTGAAACGAATTCCGTTTGAAAGCTTGTATAAGAGAATTTTTACGCTGATGAGATAAATTTGGAAAATTTAGGTATGCAGTTTTGTTGTTTTTTTTTTT
>NW_016234390.1:0-1167 GCF_001687245.7 Rhagoletis zephyria | reverse complement strand
TCATAGTGCAAGGAAGCACCAAACAGATCTGTGCGAGGTCAACTTCCAAGCAGAGAGAGAAAGAGAAGGAAATGTTTGGACATAGCTCACTCTTTCTTTCGCTCAATCTGTTATACCAGAGAGACACTTTTCACTGCTCCTGCTGCAGCCGTCTCCAATTACTCTCTGTCAGCAAAGTGAGGGCCAACGATGGTGACTCACTGGCACCAGTGTTCAGTGCCTGTTACTACCCGCTATGAAGTGCCAGTTATCGTTTCGCTGGTATTCCACACACTGATTTCAGCCACTGCTTCTGCCACTGCTCCTCCTTCTCCTCCTTCAGCACTAATGGGTTTTCTGCTCAGTGGAAGAGATGATGCTTCTTCTGTTGCTTCAGTTGCTGTCCCTCTGGCAGATAAAGCCCGCACCAGCAACACCATCAACAACGTTTTAGTGTCGCACTTGTTGAGTCGCAGAAGAAGGAGCAGGAGCAGCCTGAGCAGCATCAGCACTAGCAGCACTTGCCTCCCAGCACTGGCCGACTGCAGTCGCCACTAAAACCTGCCTTCATTTCCAATACTAGCACACATTCCTTTCTTCTGAGTGTCCTCTTCTTCTCGTCTTCATCCTCTCACTGCAACAAGAAGATGGCCGCTTGCTACCCATCAGCTCGCCTGGTTGCCCTGGCTTTTTTCCTCTTTGTGGCCGGGTCTACCCTCTTTGCTCCTGAGGTCGTCGAGGCGTCCTTCTTTGGCGACATCGGCGAGGCTATTAACGTCTTCAAGGAGGTAAGAGAATCTATCCCTTAGACATAGCCCTTCTTTAACTCCTATCTTTTGACACTTNTCGAGGATGACCACCGCAAGGAGAGCTGCTGCTCCCGTCTGGCCGCCCGCAACTGCATGGAACAGGTCACTAAGGCGTACTGCGGCGAGCTGGGCCAGTACACCGCCGCCTTTGCCTCCGTCCTCGACAAGATCATCACCAAAGAGAAGTGCCGGGACTATGAGTCGGTGGGGCAGTGCACCCACCCCGCCCTCCTCCTCCTGCTGGTGGTCATCATTGGCAGCGTCCTCGTTTCCCTGCTCATCGCTGTCCTCAACTGCCTCTGTGGTTTCAACAAGCGCCGCTACCACCGCATCGCTGATCCAATTTGAGCTCTGATCAGAGAAAATCAGCTCATTCATT
>NW_016234389.1:0-1167 GCF_001687245.7 Rhagoletis zephyria | reverse complement strand
TTTTTTTTTTGGTTATAACAAAATCGATAGTAACAACCATCAAAATATCGATAACAAAACCGATAAAATATTGATAACTAATTCAATAAAAAATGCTATAAAAAAAATCGATAACAAAATCTATAAAAATATGGACCCAAATTTCGGTAACAAAATTTCTAAAAATATCGATAAGAAAATCAATAACAAATTTCGATACCAAAACCGATAAACATATCGACTAAAAGAACGATAAAAATATCGATAACCAGCTCGATAACAATATCGATACCAAATCGATAAAAATATCGATAACGAAATTGATAAAAATATCGATAACAAAACCGGTAACGATATCGATACAAAATATCGACAACAAAATTTATTATTATTATACCGATAAGTTTCAAGAATCCCAAATATCTCTAAAATCTCGAAAGAGTTCCCAGAGTGAATCTGCGTGGTCTCTATCTATATCCTTTTATCTATAATTACCTTTATTTTAATCTTCCTTCCTCTATCTCCATCTTTACTTTTATCGGTATCCTCTTCCTCATTCAAGAAGCACTTGCTTCCGTCCCAACCATTTCCATTGCACCATTTCCGTTAAATTTACCAATCTACTCCCAACCAACCAATCGCAGCTAAAGAAGTTTCACTACAAGAATAAAAAATAAAAAAAAAACAGGCACNAGGCGCACGCCACAATTCGGAGGAGATGCTCGGCCAAACGCTAACATATGTATGTGTAAGCGCCAATCTAAGATTTTTAATAATTATTGAGATACATACGGATTTTTGCTTGTGCTAAAGAGCGTTTTCAAATTATTAGATATGTAGTAGTTTGACTTCCTCGAAGGATCCTTTAATCCTTTACCATGTATTCTCATCGATTTTTTTTTATTGGCAGCGACAAACGCAATGTCTTATAAATAAATTAATTTGGTTTCACTTGTGTGTACATACATACATATGTATGTATTTACTAGTTACACCTGAGCCGGTAATATACGCAACCAAGCAACTAGCAGTCAAAGTCCTTGCATAAATAAAATCCTTGCATACATAAAAAACTTAAGAGCGCATTAGTAATGCTTGCAGGAATTCAAACAATAAACATGTGTTGTCGAAGCAAAACAAAGCAACAACAACAACAAAAACAACACCAACGCCAAGCGAACAACTGTC
>NW_016234388.1:0-1167 GCF_001687245.7 Rhagoletis zephyria | reverse complement strand
ATGTCTAAATGCACAGTTTCCATATGCGCAATTTCGGTGCCCCTTTATTATATACTTTATAAAAACTTATTTTATTATTTTGCCTTTTTTTACTTTTTTTGTATTTCTTCAATTTAAATTTTTTTAAGTTTTTAGATTTTATGGTTTTATTTTTATAATGTAATTTAATTTCTAGGGAACTCATTTTATTAGTATTTTTTTTATTATTTATTTGCCTTTTTTATTTAATTTTCTTTACATTTTTAGATGATACTGTTTTAAAAAGAATTTTTATTTTTAACTTCAATTAATTTTTAAAAACAAATTTTTTATTTTGTTATTTAATCTTCTTTTGATTGTTTTAAAACATGGTACATATATATATTTTTTATCTAATTTTTAGAAAACTTATTGGCAAAAGGAAAACATAATGACGCTAAGACCTCTGCGTTAGCAGATCTTTCAATTAGTCTTTCGATATATATATGTAATTTTTATGGGAAACAGTACCGCTTTTTTGTATGTAGAGTGATCCGCCTTAATGTACATACATACATATGTATGTTTGTACGTTTATGGGTAGATAGTAGACAAGTAGTAAGGCGTACCGTTTGAACAGTTGTCTCAGCCAACAGCCTGCCTTGGTTCACTTGCATACCCTGTGTGTCTGTCTGTAGTAATTTGCTCATATTTCCCATGGGTTCTGTAAACCAGCAAACAGTGACGAAGGGTGTTTCTCGCACATTAAAAGGGGTGTAATGCTGCTGCAACTGCTGCTTGGCACTTTTAACGCTGCTCACTACCGTTTTGTGCTCACCCTCATTCGCTGCTCTGAAGAATGGAAAGGTGGAGGGTGTTTAAGCTTTACATTTCTTTGTATGACTGCTTGCTCTTCTGCTAACATTTTCACCATTTCCATTCCCATTCTTTGGTTTTTCCCAACCAACTGTTTATGTCCATCTGTTCTATGCGCACTCAGGCTATTAAAGCCAAATGTATTGTGGCCAGCTTGCTAAAGCCTTTCACGCTTATATGCGCTCATTCTTTCTAATACTCGCACAATACATTGTTCACATTGGCTTTTCGCTTTTAGTGAAATTAAACGACACATGCCACAAAATGCATTTCTATGGATTTTTTTTTTTTTTTTTTGCTTCAGCCGCATTATTGCATTTTGACCCGACAACG
>NW_016234387.1:0-1167 GCF_001687245.7 Rhagoletis zephyria | reverse complement strand
GAAAAACATGATCGTGGTACAAAGCTCAATAACAATATCGAGAAAAATACATTTGATTTATTTCGTTTAATTTTTGGGATCCTATTTTATTTTTTTTGCCTCTTTCCAATTTAATTTTCTTTTAATATTTAAAAATTAGTTTTAAAAATATAAATATATATGTATATTTTTTAATTTTATTTAAGTACATAATACTGTCTTCTTTTTTGATTAATTTTTTTTTTTATTTAATTTTTAGATTTTATTGTTTTAAAAAGTAAAACAATATTTTTTTTATTTCATTTAACTTTTATAAATATATTTTTTTATTTCTGCCTTATTTTCATTTTACATTTTATTATTTTTTATTTAATTTTCTTTCATTTATTAGTTTTTATTTTTTTAAGAAAAATATCTATATATACAGTATTGGACATATCTATAGCACCGCCCTTTCAAAGCGATATTGTTTACCACTTATGTTTAATTATTTGTTTTTAAGAATTTTCAATTAAAATACAGTTCATTCTCTAACAAAACTCATATAAACCCATGTTTCAAACTTTTTAAAAGACCGCAACAAACTTTCCCTTAAATTTCAAACTTTTTGACGTGTATACATCTTTGGTTTCAGTAGGGGTTAAATTTGCGATGCTGTAACGCATATCCCAGCACAAAATTTCGAAGGGCNGCATAAAATTTTTATTTTCATTAGAAGCACCCTGTGTTTGCTTGCCAAATGGTTGCATACATTTAGGCATATGCATAGTAAGAGGAAATCGAGTTGACGATACCGCACAAACGATCAAACAATTTTTGATTTTTATGAAGCAAGACAATCTCGACACGATATCGTTCAGACGAATGTCGTCATACGTGATTCATGCCCTGGGCTCGAATCGTAACATCCGTTCACGGATCGAAAACGATACGAAAGAAAATTACGTGATAAGTCAGGCAGTATAGGCTGAATGGGACAAAGAGTACGTTCATCATAATACGTATGTCATAATCCGAAAAATGTGTTTTTACGCGACGAGTGGTACGATATCGTATGTGACGATTCGAGCCCTGGTTTTGATATTCGTAGATGCTTTTAGGCATAGGTTTAGTAGTCTATTTTAGTAAATTTAGGAATGTATACAAATAGAAATGCTCAAACTATAAGCTCAAAAACCATAACTGATG
>NW_016234386.1:0-1167 GCF_001687245.7 Rhagoletis zephyria | reverse complement strand
TGGTTGGTATTGTCGCGCTATATAGAGAAGAGTACATCAAGTTCAAAAAAGTTTTTTTTTATAAAAAAAAATTGAGGGTTCCTGGACTATACGAAATCTACTTGTATGTTGTATTCGACCTTACCTACACCCTGCACTATCTAATATTTTGGAGGTATTTACACTGTCGAATTGTGAAATTATGTATTAAATCCCCTGTCATGGCATGCTACTTTCCTGGGTTACAGGTCCACTGCAGTCACCCATTTGTTTTTGTTTAAAAAGAGAAGCATATCAACATTTTTTGGTTTCAATGATGATCTTTTTTCAGAAACCGTTAAACCGGCCTTGCTAAACAGTCTTTCTGATTCTGTGGACGTAGCTGGGACGCCAAAAAAAGCTCATTGCGCAAGCTTTCACAGCTTGCATTTCGTTTTCGTTGTTCTGTAAAACAAATTGTATTTATTCATATAAATATTGTTGTAACAAAATATTTAGAAAAGCTTGCCTTCCAATATTCCAAGGGATCGCTGTCCTGTGGTGCGTTTGGTCTTTCAAGGTACTGTCGCACAGTTATAATAGCATCTGCTCTGCTTGATTTGACTTTTTCTTCGATTTTTTTGTTAAGAAATTTTAAAAGTGATTGTTGGTGTGGCATACTCGATGATGTTGACGGTTTTGACATATCTGCATTTGTTGACGAATCTCTCAGTAAGGTAACTATTTCATCTTCTAAAAGCTTTGATGCTTGATCAGCATTGGAGTAAGACCTAAACCCCTCCTTTTTAAATCTTGCATCTTAAATCGTCCCTATCCTAGTTACGGTTTNTCATAATGAAATAGCCTAATGCTTAGTCGTTCGATCAAGTAATTGCAAGTATTTAAACCTTCAGCCGTTTTCATCTTCATTTTAAGCTCATTTAAGCTTTGGTACAGACCATGTGAAAGTGGAATTATCAATGAAATACTTACGGAATTGCTTGCCGAAGCCTGAACCGTGGCATCATGAAACAAAGAAAATAGTGCGCACAGGTCTTCTAATATTTCCACTTCGTCGGCAGTAAGTGTTGGTGGAGCTTTTGGCGTAGCAGGCGTTGGAGATTGAATCTCTCGTTAATAAAATCCTTTTTATCATGAGACACTATTCCATCTCGTCGGAACTTCTTGTATTAAACTGTATGGTTTTGG
>NW_016234385.1:0-874 GCF_001687245.7 Rhagoletis zephyria | reverse complement strand
CTCAGTCCCATAGAATTTGTTTTGATAACTTTTGATTTTGAAATTTTAGCAAAAGTCATTGGCCCGTAGTCATAGTCAAAATAAAGTCGACTCTAAAGTTAGTTGCAGCTTTTTTGACAGATATCCCATTGAAAATTATCTTTTTATATTCAGAAAAAATAGCAGAAAATGTTAACTCTTCTTCCAAAAGTCGCTATCATACTTATTTATAAACTTTCAAAAGTATCCATCTTCTGATGAACCTAGAAAACTGCTTTAGGTCGTGTAGTCTACACGTTAATGTTATCTTATGTATGGTATCCATTCGAAATATGGAACAAAAAGCCCACCGAAGTGCTAGCTTATATTAAAAGCCTTCATATATAGGGTAAAAGGCCACGCACAATAGACCACCTTAGAGGTCGCAGTGCTCAAGGCTCATAATAATAATAATAATGTATGGTATGTTATGTTATAATTTTATAAGGCTCTTATTTATCATAATTTTCAGGTAATAATAAAAAAGATTCTATTTAAATGTTACTTGTTGTCGTAGTCGTTTTTTTCAAATTTATGGCTTTCTATTATAAAATCACATAACGCTGTTTGCAAGTGGACTACTCATGTGTTATTTTTTTTTTTTAATATTGCACAAATTTGGAAACTTAGATTTACACGGGTCTTGGTAAAGAATAAACTATATTTTTATAAAACAATAACTAAAATTAAATATATATATAAAAAAATATATATGTATAGTTAAAAAATAAAATAATCAAAACCATTTGGATTGATACCCATATGTTATAACCCACATAACTTTTTAAATAATTTTAATATTTTGAGTTTAATTTATATTAGGTGGCAAACCTTTTTTGAAATAAATAATATAAAA
>NW_016234384.1:0-1167 GCF_001687245.7 Rhagoletis zephyria | reverse complement strand
AGCTCAAGTAGCTCAAATAGAATATTTGTTGTTGAAGTTTTAAATTCATTTTCGGGCGGTTATCTTAAATACCTAGCTTGCATCTGCTCTTCACACTTTTTTAAGAACAAAATTTTTGATTAAGGGGCGGATAAATTTTTAAGCTGCTTGAGAGAACGGCCCTTAAAAATTCTAATTCGCCNGCTCATTTTGATGTGAAAGCTTAAACCTCTAAACGTGAACTTGTATGTTGATTAAACTTTATATTCATTCTAAAAGCAAGTTTAAAGCTCCCTTATTTGCGGTTTTTAATTTATATCTATTTTAGCCTGCAAGCTCAACTCAATCAACATCAATTTCGATTGATCAAGCATTTAATTTGTTTTTGCAATCCATTAAATGTTTTTTTTTTTTTTATGAAAGCTCAAAGTTTACATCTTAACTTTTACAGCCAAACCTAATAAAAACACACGCCGCTGGTTTACGCACTCCGTCTTATTCGTTTAGTTGCGTCACCCGAAATTGGCTTACGTGCGGTTGCTTTGATTTCAACGAGCGAAACGTCAAATCATAATATCACGCAAAGCAAAAATTTTAAATTGAATTAACTTTTTCGCACGCCGTTCAATTTCGGTTGGTCCCATACACGTTTTATGCACGAGAATATTAGGCGTGCGCGAATACAGGATTCGTATTTGCACACGCATGTGCAGCACGTCCTTACATTTTACGCTGACACACGTGTGCAGGGCTTATAAAAAATTAAAAACTTGCTCACAGCACATGCGTGTGCCGTTTGGTAAAAAGCACAGGCACACGTGTGTACTTTATGTTTATTTACATACATATATAAAGCACACGCACATGTTTTGCGTAGAGAAACTCATTCACTTCGAAATCTAACTCAAATCTTAAAATAATTTTTTTTAATATGTTTTCCACTAATGCACACACGTGTGTATCAGCGATGAGTGCAAGGTTCCTGGAGTGTGCGTGAGCAGAGCATGTGTGTGCAAATACGAACCTTGATTTTAGGTTGGCCAAATTTAGTTATTATAGTTCCATACGCTTGTGAAAGCTCCAAAAAGCTTACACAATTTTCTTGTCATTTTCAAACGAATTTCATGCATAGTATTTTGTAGAGTGAAAGCTTTTAGATCATTATACACTTGCGGCTGTTAATAAAAG
>NW_016234383.1:867-1167 GCF_001687245.7 Rhagoletis zephyria | reverse complement strand
CATTACCTGGCTGAAGGACGGCGTCCCGCTGCGGGAGCAGATGACCACCGCCTCTTCATCAGCAAAAAGAGGCTCAAGCTATCTTCAGCAGCAAAACTCTTTTGCATCCTCCTCGGACCGCCTGGACCACATTCAGATCGTGCAAATCGCCAACTTCATGTCCACGCTCACCATAGCGAACATCAGCCGAATGCACGCCGGCCTGTACACCTGCGTAGCGGCCAGCCCCGTCTCGACGACGCACGTCAGCGCCCGCCTATCGGTGAGGGCGGCGCCGCAGTGGCGGCTAAAACCGGCGGA
>NW_016234383.1:0-841 GCF_001687245.7 Rhagoletis zephyria | reverse complement strand
CGGCTGGCCGTGGCCGGCGATTCGCTGACACTCGATTGTCAGACTTCCGGTCAGCCGCCTCCGGTCACCAGGTGGAAGTTTCTTGCCCAAAGAAGTGCCGGTGGTGGCGGAGATGTTTCTTCTTACCACGGAGGCGGCCAGATGAACAGCGAGCCGAACCCCATTCTGAGCAGTCAGCAGGTGCACGTCCTCGAGAACGGGTCGCTCTACCTGAGGGCGGTGGAGCCGAAGCACGCCGGGCTGTACATCTGCGATGCGACCAATGGCGTCGGCAGCAGGGCGGGCCCGGTGGAGGCGAGGGCTCACCTGGCGGTGGCCAGCCTCCCCAAGGTGGTCGTCCAGAATACGCTGGGAGCTGGAGGAAGTGGTGGTCCAAACAATGGAGTTTCAGGAGTTTTCCGAAGTGGCCNTTAGGAGCAGGGGGAGGAGGAAGTGGTAGTGGTTCAAACATCGGTGGAGTTTCAGGAGTTTTCCGAAGTGGTCTTCTCGGTGGTGGAAGTTCCAGTGGAAGTTCATCTTCAGGATTAATTGTCGAGCGGCTGGTGCTGCGAAAGGGCGCCCAGACGCAGCTGCTCTGCTCGGCGCTGGGCGCCGACATGCCCATGACGGCGCAGTGGCTTCGCTCCAACCACCTCGGCGGTTCCTTTCAGGTAAGTCAGCAAACTTTTACTTTTTGTTGTCATTTTTAACCTGTTTTTCCCAACTTTTAGGACGACCTCTTCTCCTCCTTCTCCAGCGGGAAAGGCCACTCAGGTCACTCTTCAAATCCTTCAGCCTTCTCGGAATCTCGAATCGTCCTTCGCGAAGAAACTAAGCTGAATGAAAAGCGGGCCTACCTCTT
>NW_016234382.1:0-1167 GCF_001687245.7 Rhagoletis zephyria | reverse complement strand
GGTTTTATCAAAAACGTCAGCAGTGCTCATAACTCACACTAGGTGACCATCATTCGAATGCAGTGGTGCTGGTAACCTTCACTTCCACCGCCGCTGACAACAACCTCTCTGACGTGGCCAAAACCGACGGCACAGTCGGTTCGACTACCACCACCACCTTTTCCTCTTTTTTTTCGCTCAACCCAAACATACCAGCCAACACCTGAAGTCAACAGCAAATATCACTGTCTTTTGCAAACTCCGATTTTAGCTACAATGGACAGTTGCAACTGCAGCGGCATCATAGTCAACAACAACCAAACAGTAACTCTGTTTTCAGTCGTCCGAGTGAACAGTCGTCAATTGGCAAAAAAGCTTTGCGAATGTTCCAGGAGCATTACCAAATGCATCACTACTACCAAACTTTTCATCAAGTAAACTTTATCGTCAACGACGTCAGCGGAGGTGAATACTGCGGCTTCTTGCTTACCTCTAAAGAAACTAACTGTTTCCTTAACAATCTTAACAGCAGCCAAGAAGAGGAGAGCGAGCACATTGTGAGCTCATTTGTGCCGGTGGTCCAGGAAAAAGTGTTGCAAGAAATCGACTGCAGTTGCTTGTGAACAACGTCATCAGCGATGTGCCAGTGTTTACTCGCGCCCAGACCTTGCTGCCCGTCAATTACTTTTTCCTGGAAGAGAGCCTTGCTGACGACGGTGGCGGCGCTCGCCGCCTGGCCGTTTTCACCCGCAAATCCATACCCTCAAAGACGCAAATTGGACCGATTGAGGGCTTTATTACCTTTTTCAAAAATGAGCTGTACTTTTTGTCGCAAATGGCCTACAGAGCCAAAAACTACTTGCACATTTTTATTTCAGAGGCGGTGCTGCTGAATCAGAAGAGCGAGAACAACTCAAACTGGACGCGCTTCATCCAGCCGGTCACGAGCCCGCAAGAACAGAATATTGAGCTGATCACAAAAAAGTTTGGCTACACCTACGAATGATCAACATTTGTTAACTGTGCACGCCTACATTTTGCGAAGTATGACGTGACTTGACCACTGTTAACGACCTGCAAAACGAGCAGGACCCGATGAGACTTTCGAGATTTTTGTTTTGAGATTTTGGCCGGCGCCTGTTAATTTCAGTTGACACTAAAGTAATTGCGAGTTCCTATCGATGCACA
>NW_016234381.1:0-1167 GCF_001687245.7 Rhagoletis zephyria | reverse complement strand
CATTTTATGTATTTATTTTCTACAGAAAAAGTCTTCAATTCGCCTTTGCTTTTAACAGTTTCCAAGCTCTTCTTCACTGCGATTTTTTGCAAATCTCTCAAATACCAAAAGTAACTTCATATTAAAACAAACTACAATATTTTGTGCAGTTAAACAACCATTGACTTAACGATACCTTGACTTTTGAGAATAACGCGAAATTTCTGCTAAAAAACATAAATAGCATTCGTTATATCGAATAATAAAAATCGTTTGCGTTCGTGATATATAAACATCAATGAGATAAATTCGTTATTCCGAAAGTTCGTTATACTGGAAGTCCACTGTACGCACATACCTACATACATACATACTATGAACAAACGTAAAGTATTTTTTCACTCTCACCTTCACGATGAGTGAAGCGACGCATCGCCTGGGTGGGTGCAACGACAGTGGTGACGCCGACTGCAACGTCTACGTTGAAGCGACTTCATAACAACACGACCGACCGACCGACCGCCAACTCGCACGCAGCTCACACGCAGCTCACACGCAGCACTCGTCGTGCATTTCCTACGCTGATTTTAAACTTGAAATTTATTAATAACCTTGCGGCGCATACTCAAATCGCATTCAATGGATGATGAGTCCATTTGCCGCCTATGCATACCTTCATACATCTATAAATGCATATATTTGAACATTGCACAAACATACATATGCATGTGTGTGCATATGCACATACATACCTGTACATACTCATGAGTGATTTTAGTTAGGTAATAGCGCACAGTGCGGTGTGAGGAAGTTACTAAGTGCACGCGAGTGATGCGGCAGACATGTGCGCGGCGCGGCACGGCGAACGCTCGTTAAATGGGTTCTACGGCGGCCGGCGTTCATTTTTACCGCATATGGGCAAAAATGTACGAAAATCATTAATAAAATGCACACATGTGAACATACATACATACATACAAGAGCACTTAAACGCGTTGCGTCAAACATACATATCTACCTATACAAAAAAGTAGCAATAAAGCAAACTCCAATCTAACAGCGTCATAAAAGTAATGCAAGTCAGCAGAATTCAAATAAAAAGAAATGTACAAATGAAAACTTTTGTAATAAATAAAAAGAAATAAAAGGCAAATAAAATCATAAAAATGAGAAACAATAAAATTGCAA
>NW_016234380.1:0-1167 GCF_001687245.7 Rhagoletis zephyria | reverse complement strand
CAAAATTAATATACCCTTGTGCACAAGTGCGCTCGGGTATAAAAAAGTGCCCTCGTACTATAAAACGGTCTGAATACGTCAATGCTTATAAATATAAAATTTTGCGATGGAAACGTCAGATCGATTTAAATGGCATTAGAGTTGCAAAATCTAAAGACATATTTATCGCCACTCGTATAATACAAGCTGAACTTAGTGCTAAGGAAAACAATCGTTCTATTACACTATGCGACAGTCAAAATCGGGATGGGATGAAACCAACGGGAAATGTTATATCGGTCAAAAACAAGTTATACGTGTCCCGGCGTTTCGCTGGGTCACGTCTAGGAATCGAGATATATATATAACTATCATATAGGGGAAATTGTCACCTTTGGTGGTCTTTTTTTGACATAACTCGAGAACCACTAGTCCGATTTTGCTCAAGCAAATTAAAAAAAATTAAAAATTACAATTCCTTTAATCTGTTCATATAACGTTTTTCTACATAATCAACAGTTTTGCCGGTAAAAATAAATATATGAAGAAAAAAAAATATTTTTTGCCTAAAATATTAAATTTTTTTTAAAACTGTTGATTATATAGAAAAACGTTATATGAACAGATTAAAGGAATTGTAATTTTTAATTTTTTTNGATATAACTTTCCCCGGTAGTTTGAACCCTTCCCGATCACTGACCCCTACCATTTGTCTCTCAGTGTTATTAATACCATCATAATACAATTTTATTTAAAATAAGATGAGTTGTTAAACATATTTTTGCACAAAAATTCTGACTTACTTTGGTTTCAAAGTTCAACGTTTAAAAAGCTTAATTTCCAGCAGAATCAACCATTTTGATGGGTTTAATAACGAAACTTCCTTATTCACTTTTACGTACAATTTTAAGCAATTGTTTTTATAAGGAAGATCATCTCAGGCAGCTTGTTGAGATACTGAATCTTAAAATGTCTTTTTAGGCCTATTTTCATTCAATTATGAGTCTAATAATATATGATTCTATAAAAATCTATAAGTAAAATTAAAAAAAAGGCTTTCGCTTAATATTTATTAAGCCGGTTTTTAATCATGTTTAAATTTGAGTCATAGTTAAATATACATAATCGAAAGATTATTTCATAAATTACTAGCGCGGAAGATATGATAGTTGAAGTCTTTAAATATTT
>NW_016234379.1:453-1167 GCF_001687245.7 Rhagoletis zephyria | reverse complement strand
TATGATTTTTTTTAATTTGAGAATTGTAGGTATTCTACATTTATGCCCATCTAATTGAATGATTAAAGCACCATTTTGAGGGAAAGCTTCACCGCTCGAGCTAAAAAATAAAAATGGTTAATAGGGTTGCCACCCGTTTAAAATTTTAGTACTTAGTATAAATCGAGTTCATTCGATTTTTTCTACTGGGGCTGTCTTAAGGAAAAAATTCATTCAAAAATAATGCAAAACGAAGAGCATTTGCCGGAACAAATAAATGGAGCTGCTGCTGAGATAGCTCAATTGAGTTTAAGATCTCTTTTCTTAAAAGATGCCGAGCTTGTATTAGAGTAGAAGCTCAAGTAGCACACTGGTGTATAAATTGGTGTAAATTTATGGATTTTGGTACAAATCTGATTAGATTGAATAAAAAAGAACGTTTTGGTGTATTTGTTATTCCACCAGTATTTCTTTCAAATCAAAATTCTACCTTTAACATTTTGGTACTATTTATTTATTGAGATTAGTACGAAAACTACACCAGCTCCTAAAATGCGCCACTTTTTTCATTTGGTTCACAAATAGCTCCACTTTAATTAATGTCATTAAAATTATTCCGGCGACATTCTGAGTAGTGATGTGCTGAATTCTGTGTACCCAATACTTGAAAAAAATTTCGGTACCCAATACTTCCTTTTCGGTACCCGATACCGATTCGACACACTAAACTTTCGT
>NW_016234379.1:0-356 GCF_001687245.7 Rhagoletis zephyria | reverse complement strand
AAAAAAAAAATCAGTTTCCTTTGAAATTGTTTTATATTTTAATTAAGATTCTATTATAGGGGCATCTTGAACTACATCTTTGGTTAGTTAACCGTTAAAATATTGATATTGATATTTTATAAGACATCGCCTAAAAACCCAAAATGTACAAATAAGACGGTCCTTTCTCAAGAGATGAGCAATGTGTTAGTATGTATGTAGTTAAGTGAAGCAAAGTATAATGTGTGCGGCGAACAAGGCAGGCAATTAAATCTGCACAATAATGATCAAGGCGAATTTAATAAGGTGATGTTATATAAGTAAAAAATTACACTAACAAATTATACGTAGATATTCATACTGTCATTAGTATGAAC
>NW_016234378.1:0-1167 GCF_001687245.7 Rhagoletis zephyria | reverse complement strand
TTTTTTTTTTTGAGTACGCAGTTTTTTAGCTCATTAAGTTCTAGTGCAATAAAGTGGAAGTTTTAAACTTTTTATGCTGTTTTCTTATGGAAGAAAAAGCGTAAAACCTTTTTCAAAGAAAATTAAAAAAAAAAGAAAATTGCGCCAGTTTTGCTATCGCTTAAAACTCGCACTTTATTATACTAAAACTTGATGGGCTACAAGACTGCATACTCAAAAAAATTATAAAAAAATTTAAGAGCATTTGTAAATTTGTAATGTACTCATTTTACTCAACTTCAGTTAAAAAAGAAATCATAACTCAACATATTGTAGAGTGTACCCCATAATACTATACTTAAATATTGTGCAATACTCAGCGCCCATTGTGATTTTTTTTTAATTTTTTGATATGCCATATATTTTCAAAAACTATTTTTTTTATCAAAAAAATTGTATGTGAAACATTTTTTGATGAAAAAAAAATTTTTAATATTTCTCATCATAGATAATTTTGATGTGTGTATGTCTAGAAAAAAAAATTAATAAAAATGATAAAAAGTGGAAAAAAATAAAATAAAATGACTTTTTAATATACCATGCGTACTTCCGTAACAATCTGAAATTGCTTTATGTCACGTGCAACAATTGATTTGTCTTTCCCAATCTAACCTTGCCAAACGGCCAGCAATTCCGCTTTGGGCCAATAGAATTCGCCGGTGCTTTATGCCTTTTAACTTTGCATTAGTGAAAACACGAAAACAGCAATATCGAAAACCTTGTCTCGAGCACACATTTACACACACATACACTCTAAAAAATTTTTGTTTAAATTTGCGCATATTAAGATAGGTAACCAGTTTCCTCTCTTAATGAATGCAAATTTACACACTGCTTGCTTACTTTTACTTATCATANAAATTTACGCATATAAAGAGAGGTAACCAGTTTCCTCTCCTAGTGTGTGCAAAAGTAAACACTGTCTGTTTACTTTTACATATCAAATTTGTCACGTAGCACACACAAGGGGTGGGTTTTGGGGTTAAATTTATTATGATATAAGAAATTTTGATAGAAAAAATTTTCTTTTCCATTTCTTGTGCGTCATTTTGTAAGAATTTTTTCTTTTTTCTTGAGATCTCTTTAAAGTTTAACTGCGAATGAAAGCATTGTCCTAAAAATATGCAA
>NW_016234377.1:0-1167 GCF_001687245.7 Rhagoletis zephyria | reverse complement strand
AGACAGTAGTTAAAGATAAGCTAGCCTTTGCTATTAAAGGAATAATTGATGTCAGCATGGGTTTATTGGTTGACGGTCAACGGTCACGAATCTAGCTGTTTTTTCTCAGTTTTGTGTTTCCGCGTTTAAAAGTGGGTGTCAAGTCGACACCATTTTCACTGATTTTTCGAAAGCGTTTGACACGGTCTCGCACAAAATACTTCTGTTGTAGCTCGAAAATTTGGGTTTTCACTCAACATTTCTATCATGGCTTAACTCATATTTGTCAAACAGAACCTCATTTGTTGAAATTGAGAATACTAAATCCTATTCATTTGTGGCAACTTCTGGTGTGCCCCAAGGCAGCATCCTTGGTNGCTAAATCCTAGCTTAGCTTTTCTGCGACGCTATGGCAGTGATTTCAAAGACCCTTACACAAGAAAAATCTTATATAATTCCTTAGTGCGATCGAAGTTGGAGTATGCCTCAGTCATCTGGAATCCGATGTATTCCTCACACTCTTTTAGAATTGAAAGAGTTCAACGCAGGTTTCTTCGTTTTGCTCTTCAACCACTTCATTTTGATAATCCCTTGCCACCATACAATGCTAGGTGCATGCTCATCAATGTTCTATCGCTCGAAGTTAGACGATTCGTTCAAAACTTAATGTTTATATACGATATAATCTCCGGGACCATTGACTGCTCAGATCTACTTGGGCAGTTAAGTTTCAATGTTAATAATAGAGTACTTCGCTCTCACAGCCTATTTCATACTGAAATTTTAAGATCGAACTACTTTAGATTTGCCCCTCTTATAAGAGGGCTTAATGAGTTTAATCGGCTTTCTAGAACTATTGATCTTGATTTTGCGATGCCAAGGTCTTTATTCAAGTCACGCATAGAGTCTTTTTACTTAGCAAATTAACCATATCCTTAAATTAGCTGTTAAATTATTATTTCGTATCTCTCTTAATCTAGTCAGTAAGGTTTGTTACCATTGACTTAATAAAATGAAAATGAAATGNAATATTTATTGAAATATCGTAGTTCTTGCATTTTTTTCAAAAATACCGTTATATGGGAAGTGGGTGCGGGTACAGTCCGACGTGGCCCATTTTCTATACCAACCTACCTTGAATAAAGGGAAACCTACATACCAAATTTCGTTGAGATATCTAAATTTTTG
>NW_016234376.1:0-1167 GCF_001687245.7 Rhagoletis zephyria | reverse complement strand
TCTGTCAGATGCTGGGCCGCTTTCCAAACGTGCAGGCAATTACCTTTGAAGGCATTGAGCACTGGAACGACCACCTGCTCCACCAGCTGGCCGCCGCCTGTCCTCGACTCACCCGGTTGGACTTTTTCAGCTGCGTTGGAATTGGTAAGCGTGGTGTGAGTCAAAAGGAATTTACTAATGAAAGACTGCTTTTCACCAGGTCGAAGCCGCCTTCACGAGAAGGACTACCTGAACGTGACGGTACGGGGCTGGAGCCGACTGATCGACCACTTTGGCCGCCAGCTGACGCAGCTCACCCTCTCCGACTGCGACCTGGACGACGACCAGCTGGCCATTGTCGTGGGCGGCTTCCGCTCGCTGCTCTACCTCGACCTGAGCAGCAATCGACTGGGCGAGGCACGCCCGCTTCGGGACCTGCCCCCCGGTCTGCGGGTGCTCAAGGTGGGCCCCAGACTGGTGGGCGGTGGCTCCCCAATCGCCACCATTCCCATCGAACACATTCTCGAGGGGGCGGGGCGGGAGGTGAGGGAACTCCACCTGCAGGGATTCCTCTGCAGACAGCTGGAGAGGCTGGCGGAGATGCGGGCGCTGGAGCGGCTGACCATTCGCTTCATGAAGCCGCTCTTTGAGGACGCCGCCGTCAGTGGCTGTTTTGCCGCCATTGGCCGCCTGTCCTCGTTGAAGTGTTTGGAGATTTATCAGGTATCATTGTTTGTTTGCAGCAAATCTTTTGAACCAGTTTTCCTAACTATTTTTCCCTCTCGTTTTTCTCCTTAGCACAACACCCACGACTGCTACATGGCCCTCTCGAGAGAGCACCTGTCGGCCATCTTCAGCGGTTGTCCCCTCCTCAGCCGCCTCGTCCTCAACTGCGACATCTGGTGCGACTCCCCGGTGGACGACCAGCTGCTGGGCGACCTCCGTCGATGCTGTCCCCTGCTGGAGCACCTCGACCTCTGTCCGGGCAACTACCAGACGACGGACGCCTGTCTGGCGGTGATGGCCACCTTTCCCCGGCTGCGGACACTGCGTCTGGTCGAGTTTAGCGGCATCACCGAGGCGGGGCTGATGGCGGCGATACGGCGGTGGCTCATTTCATCCACCAAGACTACCAACAGCAGCAGCAGCTCTCAACAGCAGCAGCTAGTCAGCTTCACCGTGGAGGAC
>NW_016234375.1:0-1167 GCF_001687245.7 Rhagoletis zephyria | reverse complement strand
TTATATTCCCTTCATTTGTATGTTATTAGTTGTTTCCTTCTAGTTTACACAAAACCAAATGGCAGCTAAAGCAATTGACTTTGGTGAGTAAAGAGTTGCCATTGTTCTGAACAAACTAAGGTCAACTTACGTTTCCCCCTTTGCAGACCCCTCGCAGCTTGAGGTGCACCTGAATCAGGCTGCAATCAAGTCCAAAGCAAATCAAATTAAAGCAATTGCACTGGCCATTGATGACCAATCGAGGGTAAGTGTTGTGCTTTGTCATGGCCTAAAATAAAAACTTACAATCTTTCTTTTTAGATTCGCGACCTTGTCCTTGCCGTGCGATGCATCGACTTGACAACACTTGGCGGCGATGACACTGCCTGCAATGTGAGTCGTCTAGTCTGGCGAGCCCTGAACCCCCTAAGTGCAGCCACTCTGGAGAAGTTGCAGCCGCTGGGCATTGAACAGCCGGTGACCACTGCCGTCATCTGTGGCTACCCGACTCGAGCGGCCGACTTTAAGCACTACCTCAATCAGTGGCACTCTGACCTGCCGATTGCCACCACCGTGGCTGGTTTCCCCGCCGGTCAGGGCACCGTGGAGGCGGCTCTCAGCGAGGTGCACTACGCCGTCAACAACGGCGCCTATGAGATTGACATTGTCATCAATCGACCGCTGGCCATTGACGGCCAGTGGAGGCAGTTGTACGAGGAGATCAGAGCGGTGGCCGAGCTGATGCGCCAAAAAGGCACCCGACTGAAGGTGATCCTCAGCACCGGAGAGCTGGGCACGCTGGAGAACATCTACAGGGCGGCCACGGTGGCCATGTACGCAGGGGCAAACTTTGTGAAAACGAGCACCGGAAAAGAGTCACTGAATGCGAAACTAGTCTACGGACTGGTCATGACGCAGGCCATTCGTGACTTCTATCTGCGCACAGGACGAAAGGTCGGTCTGAAGCCGGCAGGTGGACTGAAGGACGGCGCCGATGCCCTCTACTGGCTGACGCTGGTGCGAACTCAGCTGGGCCCAGAGTGGCTCAACAACAAACTGTTCCGACTCGGTGCCAGTGGAATGCTTTCCAACATTGAAAAAGAACTCTATCACTTGACTCAGGGCGTAAAGGCAACCGCGGCTGATTTGCTTTATGTCTAAAAAAATTTTAAAAATTAAGTTTAAAAC
>NW_016234373.1:0-1167 GCF_001687245.7 Rhagoletis zephyria | reverse complement strand
ACGCGCAGCCTTTTCAACAAATCTATGATCTAGGTATGGGCAGTGAACTCATTCTTCGGTACAATTTATTATCGAAAAAGAACTTGTCTGAAGATGTTGAGGTTGTAGACCTATTTAAAGAATAAAACGAATTTCTACCAGCGATAGATAAGTGTATTTCCATGCTGAGTGCTTTTCCATGCGCAACAGCTACTGTGGAGCGATGGTTTAGTACATTTCGAAGGGTAAAAACCTGGCTCTGAAACACAATAGGAGAAGAAAGGCTTTCTGGACTATTCAGGATTCAGGAGGCAATAATCCAAAAGTTTGCTGAAAATCGGTATTAGCGTAAAAAATGATTAAAAAAAAATATATATCAAAAAATTAACAAAAATATTTCGTTTGGGAGGGGGCGGGGGGGCTACATAGGATTAGGGTTGCCAACCGTACTATAATATATAGTATTGTACTATTTTTTGTCTCTGCGTACTATATACTGTCGAAAAGAATATAGTATGCAAAAATACTATATTTCTTCAACTCTAAATATAAATATATTTTAGTCATTTGTAAGAAAGAAATGTTTTAAAATGGATGACATTTATAATGAAATATCAATATTAAAATAAATATACTTTAAAACAAAGGATCCACAGAGCACATATGGCAACATTTTTAAAAATACTTCGAAAGATTTACCAAATTTGCTTAAAATTATTTCGCGTATGCTCTCTATTCCTTGCAACTTCGGCATTCACAGAAAGAATTTTTTTCTATTAGGATTCTGAAGTTGTGAAATGCGAGATTTATATTAATTTAAATATTGATAGCGATAAATCGTATGATACTTTCAAAGAAATATAATTTTTATAGAGGAAATGCATAAGAAAGAAAAAAGATGTACACTTAAAAAGCATTTTCATTTTTTCTTAAAAAAAAATACTATATATATTTGAAGTGTACTATATTTTTCAGACTTTTTTGAAAGAGTTCTATAAATTTCTTAGAAAATGTTGGCAACCCTACATCAGATCCTGGCTACGCCCTTGGTTCTGTCTAAGGATATCAATGTTCAACCTATGATCTTTGCCACTAAAATGTTTTTAAACAAGTTTTTTTTTCTTCTGAAATTTGACTTAAACCATCTGTACTGGCGGCTTCCAGGCAGGTTTCTTTTGTCCTGTCTAG
>NW_016234372.1:244-1167 GCF_001687245.7 Rhagoletis zephyria | reverse complement strand
ATGGTTCCTCATTTTGCATACTGTCTACATATTGACGACCGAAGTATTGCATTCCCAAGGCTGATTTTTATTTTTTAAATTTTACTTTACTTATTTACCTTCTTTCGTTCCGCATTTCCTTTATACCAAATTTTAAATAAATTAATTTTAAGTCCCGCTGTGAGAATGGATGTCTAATTATGTCGTTCTAAAAAGCATCGTGAATTTAAGCTACAACAAATATTTCTCGGCATGTTGATATGTACCTACAGCTTAAATTTAAGACGCTTTTTACAAGGATACAAAGTTAAGGCGCTTACGTTTTTTCAAGGCGAAAATTTTTCAGTTGCGAATTTGTGTACGATTTTTGTAATCTATGAGATTAAAATTTTTTTCTACAAATGTCATTTTAATACAAATCCCCTGGCCCACAATGACTTGTTTGCATCATTTTTAGACTTCTGTCTTCAAAATAATTTCCGTGAATTTGTGAACTTTTACGTTTTCATTTTGTATTAGCAAGCGTTACTGGTATCTTTAGTTCGCTTGTTAAATAAACACTGCGGCATTTATGTAGCCTGAAGACTTAGTTTTTTTATTTATTTTTTTTTACTTTAAATATATCGGATTTTTTTTTATTCTTTTATTCTCATTGAAACATACATACCTAGTCCTTTTTTTATCATTTGGCGGGTGGCCAGCATTTTCGCGCGTTGCTCGTTGTAGCGCCTGAACGCCTAAATGCACACATGTTGCCATTTATTTGGCGTCAGTCGCTGTCGTTTTATTTCTTCTCATCTCCTCACGCTAACTAACTACGTTGTCGATGTTACTTTCTCTATCATTTTTGCCATTCTAGCCGTCTGACTGTTGTATTTTTTTATTGAAATTCCTCACCCTAAACTTCCTATTTGGCTCTTCTTGGGCTGACTGGCTGTTATTTC
>NW_016234372.1:0-216 GCF_001687245.7 Rhagoletis zephyria | reverse complement strand
TGTTACTTTCTCTATCATTTTTGCCATTCTAGCCGTCTGACTGTTGTATTTTTTTATTGAAATTCCTCACCCTAAACTTCCTATTTGGCTCTTCTTGGGCTGACTGGCTGTTATTTCTGTTACATATGTACATGCCTAATCACTGCTGATGATCATAATTATGCTTAATTGCGCAATTACTGACAATAACTGTTGTAATCTCCGCTAACACATTGT
>NW_016234371.1:0-1167 GCF_001687245.7 Rhagoletis zephyria | reverse complement strand
TATAGATATAGATATAGATATAGATATAGATATAGATATTAGAGCTCTAGATATCCGGGTATCGAGCAATGTGAGTAGCTCGATACTCGCTCGAAACTCGTTCATTGCTCAACTGCTCAAATGTTTGTTCAAAATTTTCGAGTTTTAACAAAAGAAAATTTGTAAATTGTATTTATCAGCGGCTTTCTAATTCATGTTAAATAAATTATATTATTAAATACCAATGTAACAATCTTTGCATTATATATCAATAATTTGAAAAATTTAAAAAGTTGCTACCAAAAATGTCAATAT
The DNA here is from genome assembly GCF_001687245.7 of Rhagoletis zephyria. NCBI lineage: Eukaryota > Metazoa > Arthropoda > Insecta > Diptera > Tephritidae > Rhagoletis > Rhagoletis zephyria. The sequence continues at coordinate 873 of NW_016234371.1, read as the reverse complement.
AATAAAAAAAACATTGCTCAAATTACTCGAAAAAACTCGAGCTCATGCTCGAAAATTTTCGAGTAATGAGCATTGAACAAGTGTGCGAGTACTCGCTGCTCATATACCCGGGCTGTTTGAAAATGTGCTAACAAAATCGAGAGCTCTAACTGGAACTGTCTTAGGGACAAAATTTATTCAAAAACAATTCAAAACGAAGAGCATTTGCGGGAACCAATAAATGGAGCTGCTGCTGAGATAGCCCAATTGAGTTTAAGATCTCTAAAAGCGTCTTTTCTTAAAAGGTGTCGAGCTTACAGTAGAAGGTCGCCATTGAGCATATTTTATCAATAAATGAATAAATTTTTCTTCAAACAACTCATTTATATTTTATTTCACATGGACCCATCCTTCACAAAAAATATTGATAGATATAACCCTTGTTATAGACTCTAGTCCGAATTCCGGTAAGTAACATAAAATAATGTCAGGAGCAGGTAATAATGTACCTTAGTACTATTTAGCATGTCATTGGTCGGTAACAAGAGCAACTTAAATTTATCTAATCTATTAAACACATTCTAGCGTGTCTCAGTCCTTTGCCCACAAAAGCGGCTATAACTTTTTTTTCTATTCGAAACAGTAAGAGTGGCACCTTTCTTAATATATTTTAACTACATTGCATTTTAGTATGGAGAAGCAACTATCTGGAAGTATTTTACATAAAAAATATACTAAGTATAGCCTGGTTTGTAGATGCAGTTAAAGAAAATGCATGAAAAGGCACGATTTTTTTTTAATTCAAAAAAATTTAAATATTATAAAAACGGTGACACTTTTACCTGAAATTTTTTTGTTTATCAGTGGAAGGGGCATTGTGGAAGAATACAAGTG
>NW_016234370.1:0-1167 GCF_001687245.7 Rhagoletis zephyria | reverse complement strand
ACAAACGTATTATTTTCAGTTGTGACTCTTTTGAAGACGGTGTGCGATACATGCATACATACATACATACATACCTGCACATTCATGACACCAAATTGGTTATTTAATAAATCGGTAGTTGGAATAATATGATAATTAGGTGGCATCCCTATGTACAGGTAAAATCTCTTCAATTTCGAGACTCGTGGTATTGGAATGTGAAACTGATAAGCATGAGCGAATATTTCTCTGTTGATATCAGCCGTCGCAAGGGTTAATAACACTTTCCAGAATTTTGCTCTCTGATGAAACACTTTTTCTACATATTTACAAACATTTAAACATACATGCATATGCACATACCTATATAAGAATATGTGGAAATATGGCTCAGCAAACACGCTCTTATTATCTAGTGCCGTCTAACAACCCCATAAATGAAAGAGAAACTTGAAAGAGAATATACACGTGCGTATGTATGTCTTTGCATTTGTAAATAAACAAACCTAGCAACTTCCTCAGTTCATTTCACCGGAAACGGAAGCCGAGCAGCGCAGCAGCAGCAGCATCGTTCACGCCATAAAGCAGAATTCGCAGCAGAGCAGCATCGCCCTGAAGCATATCTAAAGGGGTAGTTAGGTTGCTCCTCACTTGATATGAGTTGTACTGGGGGTGGGCAAGTATTTGTTCGAAAGGGTACGCGCGGCGGTCTGGTGCAAGCTGTGGTCACTAACAGTACACTTCATATGTGTTAGTGCTCGAATCGGATAAATTGCCGTGCAGGACATTATTTTTACGCGGAGTGGCAGCAGAAAGATTGAGAGAAGTACAAGTTGAAAGAAGCGTATAAAGAGAGAAAGAACCCTGCACTAAAGCGCAATGTGGGACTGTGAAGCTAAGTTGGCTATAACTTTCCTTTGGAAATTTCGACCGTTTCCGTTAATTTACTCTGCAGTTTACGTACATTCATATACATATCGTCGCATGGGTAAAAGATTGTCGTAAGCGTCATACGTACGTGCGTAACATACGGCAATCTTTTACCTAGGCGACGATATGTGTATGCACATAAGTATGCATTTATATGTAAAAATGTTTGTATGGTAGACATATGTACGAGCGCATGTGTTGGTAATGTATTGTTGTTTTATTTACTTTCGAACAGGTTCTTGCTTGCTCATTCGGTCG
>NW_016234369.1:0-1167 GCF_001687245.7 Rhagoletis zephyria | reverse complement strand
TATACCCCGCGATAAAAATTTGTAGGGAGGTATCAATAGCACATAACAGTTACTGCCTGTTTAGGTTTGCACTAAACACTCAAAAGAAACATGAATTCGAAGTATAGGTATGTATGTGGTTTATTTGGGTACTCGCAAGGCGAACGTACCAATCACGTCAAAAGATTTACAATAATAACCAATGCTCATATCAAAGTTGAGCTTAAGTAGAAAAATAGTGTGTAAGCAAATAATAACAAAATAGATAGTAGTTCTTGTATACGGTACAATGGCATGATCGAAGCAACGGTTGGGTGGCGTGAGATATGTACATATGTATGCTAACTGCAGCCGGTCACCTGATGCTGGTGATGCCGGATTGTGTGGCTTCAAAACGCACTAAAGTCAAATGCTCATTTTGGATATTTAACATTCCTCCCCGGCTGAACCGTCCTGGTTCAGAATTTGTGGGTCGCTAAGACGACAAACCTCCTGCACCGGGCGTTGGCACCTGTGTTTAATGAATAGTCCCTCCGGTGTCCTTTTTTCGCTATTGTACTCAATCGTGACGATACGAACCAAACCGTCAGTGCCAGGGTGAACTTCCACAATGCGGCCTATACGCCAATGCGATGGGGGAAGGTTCTCATTGCGAATCAGTACGACATCGCCCAGCTGTAGATTCTCTCTGCGTCTTTCCCACTTGCGCCGTGCTTGTAGAGTGGATAAGTACTCTCGTTGCCAACGATTCCAGAAGTGTTCAAACATTTTCTGCAATTGTTGTGAGTACAGAAGACGGTTGTCTGGATTGTTGGCGATGGGTGGCTCTGGTCTGGAGTTCAGAGGTCGGCCAATCAGAAAATCGCCGGGTGTGAGTGCGAGGCTTCCGCTCGGATCGTCGTGAAGTGGAACTAGTGGTCTTGAGTTCAAACAGGCTTCAATCTTGACGAGCAGGGTGCTTAGTTGATTGAAGCGGAGGACTTGCCGGCCGACCGTACGATAGAGGTGCTTTTTGGCTGAACGTACAGCGGCTTCCCAAAGACCTCCATGGTGGGGCGCTGCTGGAGTAATAAATTTCCATTGCGTACCCGATGATGCTATGTGCTGCTGAGCGTANCATTTCCATTGCGTACCCGATGATGCTATGTGCTGCTGAGCGTAAACATTTTGCCAGTCCTGCAGATCTTC
>NW_016234368.1:0-1167 GCF_001687245.7 Rhagoletis zephyria | reverse complement strand
TCCCTCCATAATTTAAGTACGTTCTGGACATCAGTCACTAGGTCGTCATTGGTGTCCTTACAAGAGTTCGCCCTGGTCTTAAAACTGTCCGTAAGTCGCCTAACTCTCTGGTAAAATGTTTGCAGTTTTTCCTGTCGGCCAGCATTTTGGCCTCTCTCGTCAGTTGTTCTTTCTGGCTCGCTGAATTCCGATTACGTCTTTGGCGTCCGTACTTAATGAACGGGAAACGAGGTTCCACTGCTCGCCGCTTGAGGAAGAGTGCTCTCTGAGAGCAGGCCGTCTGTTGCGACTGCAGCTTTTCGACGTTAAGCTTTCCCTGCATTTTGGGGCGTACATTTTTTGCCGCACAGAGGCGGGTGCGTATCTTGGTTACAACAAGATAGTGGTCGGAGTCTCTCTTTGGCCCTCGGAGTGTACATACGTCTTAAAAACTGGAAGCATGCCTTCCATTTATCATAACATGATCGATTTGATTTCTCGTTTTTCAATCTGTAGACAGCCAAGAAGCTTGATCGACCTTTTTATGGATGAACCTAGTTCTGCATACTACCATGTTTCGGGCCCCGGCGAAGTCGATCAGCCTCAGTCCCTTATCTTACGATGCGCCGTGACGGGGGCAGCGCTAGTATGTTTCTCCAAGCGCTCATAGAAGAGCCGGCCAAGGCACCTTTCTCAATAAGTGTCCGGACATTCTAGGTGCATTCCCTTAAATAGTAGTTGTTCAAACGTTTGCCGCGGCCTTCATTAATGGGGGGGGAGTAATCCGAGGCTTTGTTCTTCCTTTTCAATGGAGCCTGTTGGGGTGGTTTCGCAACCGAATACACTTTTATATACATATATAGCGAGCCATTTGCACTAAGACAGACACCCGCTTGCAGCCGAACCTTCTAGTGAGCATACGCTGCAGACTTCAGTGAGCTCTTAAACCGAATAAGTCGGAGTGGCCCAAGGCTCCATCCAGATTAGTTCCACATCTCGCACATGAACTGCTCACGTTGCCCAGAGTGCACGAACGAGGACGTAAAAGTCGGGATTGAGTATAGCAGTGCAACTGTAACTGCATACCCAGCGCAACGATTTTACTCCATTGCACTCCACTTCGATGTTTTCACGAGTTAAGTGATATATGTTCCCGATCATTATTAACTGACTGAAACAACTTCCAGC
>NW_016234367.1:0-1167 GCF_001687245.7 Rhagoletis zephyria | reverse complement strand
TGCTTATTCATGTATCTTTTATCGCAATATGACTATTTCTAATTTTTTTTTGATTTTGTTTTATAATTTTTTGAGTATGTTTTTTACGCCAATAAAAGGCACTCTAGCGAGCATTTCCCACACAATTCTAAATTCCTATATTCAGTGACGCAAAGCAGCTCTCTGAGAAACCAATGAAGAGATGCATTTGCGGTATTTGCGCAAAGCGAAAAACACACACAAACACAACAGAGAGTAAATACTTTTTAAGGGGGCAGGTGGGGCCAAACGCAGTGCTTCTTACAGCTGACTGCAGCAGATGCTCAACAAAAACCATAAACCCCACGAAACCACTTTCCTCGTTTTTCACTTCCGAACTTCTCGTTTAACGAGTACTGATTGCCAGCGGTAAAGTGCAAAGAAATTCAGAGGAAGCAATTCTCTGAGTACTTTGTTCACATAAGAAATTTGAAATAATTTTTCTTTTATTCATTTCGACTTTTAGTTTTATTGAAAAATCGCGTTTTAGTCACACTTTTTTGCCTTTTTCGCACAAACAAAATTTGCATTATAAATATGTGCATTAAATTAAGGTCGCAGCCAATGCACTTTGCAATTCACACAAGAAAACATTTAAAAACCAGCTTCCAACACGCGCGACCGCCATACAAGGCATTCAAACTCAAGTTTATAGCAATTTGTCGGTATTTTAAAATTACGCGTTTATCTTTCCGTATTAAATTTAGTTTTTATTAAAATTTATAAGCATATTTTCTTTTTGGATCATAGAAAATTGTCAATACATACTATTTGTCAATAAGAAGTAACTGGAAATTGTTAGGCTACATATGGCGGCGAACGACAGCAAAGTACAATGGGCGAACGCAAACGACAACGACGATAGAGACGACGGCCGACTATGGAGGGAGCCACAAAGAAAACCTTTGAAGGTATGTACATATGTACTAGGGATGTTAATTTTTGTCGCTTTTTACGATGCCTGGATTTTCGGGATGTCGTTATCACAATCGCGGGATTAGTCCCCGAATTTAGATATTCATTACTTTTCCAAAACTTAGATCGAAAAAATTGCTTCTATATGAGAAGCTCTTCTACCATAAACTAATTAATAAATAAATGGGTTTGAAGCCTACCAAATTCAAGAGGAAATTTCTTTGGAATTTAAAA
>NW_016234366.1:0-1167 GCF_001687245.7 Rhagoletis zephyria | reverse complement strand
CTCTCTCTCTCTCTCTCTCTCTCTCTCTCTCTCTCTCTCTCTTTCGCTCCCTCCTCGCTACTGTCAATTTTTTCTTTAGCCGTTTTTTCCGCGTCTTGTCTCTCTGTTTGGTATTCAAATTCTGTGTGTTTGTGCTGTTAGGTGAAGGTATCTCTGTTTTTTCTGCTTTTTTGTTTGTTTGTCAGTTGCGTCGAAGAATGTCTTTCTCATCGGCGGCAGCGGCGGCGGCGGCTTTTGTTTTAGATATCGAAATCAATGGCGGCCGTCAACGGCTAATTAAGTTTGAGATGGAATGAAAAGTTGGAGTGCTTCTGATTTGGCTTCTGATTTGTTTTGTTATTTTTTCTTCTACTAATTTTCTTTTGATAATCGCTGCTGACTGATTTGATTTCAGCTAATCAAATTAGATTGCCCAAATGATGCGTTTTCCCTCTTCATTTTTTTCCGATGTCGGCGCCTTTTTTAGACTTTAGGTTTACCAACTCCTTCTTTCCTGTCTCTCTTGCCTCGTCTAGACACCGCCCAGCTCTTCTATACACACACAGGAAAATTAGCTTATCAGAGAATGAAAAAGGAAGAGGCAGTCCTTGCCCTCGACTTCTCCGAGGTGGCCAATCCAACAGTCTAGTGACGAAAAAAAGAAAGAAAGAGGTTCTCTGATGCTGAAATGTGATATTGTATAATAGCACTTGTAGGAAAGAGCACTGAGATAGCACTGACTGCACTAATTGCACTGCCTAAATGAGCATAAGCAGAGGTAGCACAAGTTTTCAAGAGAGCTTAAGACTTTTTTCCAGCTCGGCGACAGTTCTAGGGTCTCGGTTCTTCTCTGTTTGAACTTTTTTCCCCACTTTGAGATTAATTAAAACTATAGCAGCTGAAGTGGTAAAGGAGGTAAAGGTAGTGACTGCAGCAGCACTAATTAAAGCTCAGCAAGTTTCCCTCTCTCATTACGATGCTAATTTGCTTGTTGTTCTTTGCTGCCGCCAGGCTAATCTCTCAGTCAACTCTACAGCTTTCAAAACTTTCCAAATCTACAATCTTTTTCTCCGTTTCCTAACTTCACTTTGGTTTGTTGTGTGTGTCGGCACTGATGTCTGAAAGATGAACGTATGTGCGTGTGTACTTTTTTAAATCTCTTTCTCTTTGCTTCCTCTTTGTGTGTGT
>NW_016234365.1:0-1167 GCF_001687245.7 Rhagoletis zephyria | reverse complement strand
GCGTCCACGGCAAACGTATAAAGGACTGCGATTTGAGGGCATGCACCTGAAATGCACGGATTCATAATGGGGAAGGCTGTTGATGTCCTCGGGAAGACAAAGGCTGACATCATCGGCATTCAAGAAATGCTATGGACGGAGCAAGACAGTAAGCGTGGAGCCTCTCGACGTAAAGAGAATTTAGAAAAAAGAACAATTAAAAATATTTGACATTTTAGAGACAAAATCACTTGTTCAAAATGTCTGGGACTTATCTTGTTTTAGGATACACAGAAATGTTTTTTTTTTTTTAATTGTGTTTCACTTAAAAAATTTGTACTTTGCATGCATTGGTATTTATGCGTATAGTACATACTTACATAATTATTCACTTTTGCCATTAAAGTCACCCAAAATAATCATAATTCATGTACTCAGAATAGTGGCATTAATTAAATTTATTTCACACATGTAAAAAAAAGAATTATTTCGCAGTAAAAAAAACCACTGCAATACATACATGAATTGTAATTTCCATTTATCTCCTTTGCGGCCACTTGGCACAACAGTACTTGTATTTGCAAATTGCCACATGCACTTGCAGCATCTGCCCATTGCAGCGAGCGACATAAGAGGGAAACATATATAGATACAGTTATATTCACATACATACAATGTATTTTTATAAACATATCCCTTGTCATTGCAACCGCGCAGGGATAATAAATTTATTGTTACTTTCGTAAGATGTTTACACGCACTTAATGCCGCTACAAATGAGCATAAATCTTTAGCGTTACAAAAAAATAAAAAATCGAGTCCATAGGCATGCATGTGAGCGCGCATTTAAGCTTATATGTAATTATGTAAAAGTGTATGGATGTCAGCGGCATGTCCTTTGCAGCTGCTGCCCGTTGTGACCGTTAAGCCGCTACCCGGTAATGCGTCAGCTGAGGCACGAAGAAATATGCAAACGCCAGCCCAGCAGNAGTCGACTTAAGTGCGGTAATACCATGTGCATGTAAAGTGTTTTGTATGAGTAAATATATACTTACATACAGAATGCTGGATTTATTTATCAAATTATATCAGCTTTAATCCAATGTTAAAGAATTGTATAAAAAAGTTATAAAAAAATGCCCAAATATTTTTATTTACTTAAGCTATGTTTCCACTCCTCAGCTGTCA
>NW_016234364.1:0-1167 GCF_001687245.7 Rhagoletis zephyria | reverse complement strand
ATTGGAACGAAAAACACTATGGAATTATGGCATCGCAGGTGTGCTCATGTAAACTTGAAGGATTTGAAAATAATGAAAAAAATGGAGGCGTGCCAGGTATGTCATTTGTTGACGATACAGACAAAATTTCATGTGTTGCTTGCTGTAAGTCAAAACAGTCCCGCAAATCCTTTCCAAAAAGGAGGTCGAGAGCCACGACATTAACCGAAACGATTCACGGAGATATCGCTGGAAAAATGGAGCGTAATTTGATAGGTGGTAGAAAATATTGCTTGGTCCTGGTAGATGATTTTAGCCGAAGAACCTTTGTATACATGCTAAACTCCAAGAGTGAAGTGTTTGCTCGTTTTTGTTCATTTAAGTCACCGGCCCGAAAATCAAATNCGATTCACGGAGATATCGCTGGAAAAATGGAGCGTAATTTGATAGGTGGTAGAAAATATTGCTTGGTCCTGGTAGATGATTTTAGCCGAAGAACCTTTGTATACATGCTAAACTCCAAGAGTGAAGTGTTTGCTCGTTTTTGTTCATTTAAGTCACCGGCCCGAAAATCAAATGATTTCGAAGTGACAACGGGACTGAATTTTCCTCGCATAAGTTCAGGATTTTTTTTTTTTTGATCGCCAAACGCAAAGACAAACGAAGTTGTTACCTGCAGAGATATGGAAGTGATTGAGCAATGATTACGAATAACTTTAGGTTATGGGCCCAGCACGCTTCCACACTGTGTGAAAAGCAACAATAATTTAAAAAAAATGGTAGAAGTGATAGCTATTTCGGAAATCACCACAATCGATTTGGAAGAAAAAAATCAGAACAGTTTTTGACACTTTCGATAACAGAAGCAACAACAAAATGCGCACGCAAATGTTATTTTTGCTCTAATGCTACTACCTGTTTGATATACCTATTTTTATTCAAATACTAGCCAATGCCCGCTTACTTCGCGGCGCCTAATAAGAGCTTTTGCGTTAGCCAATGCAAAAGAGCGTTTAAAAACAAAATTAGTCTGTAAAGTCAAAGTTTTTGATTTAAGTTGAAACCACTAAGGCGCAGTATCCTCCTCACACATAGGCAAATAGTAGTAACGCTGTGATACCATATGGAATACCAATCTTTTTTGGTGTCATGAGCTTTACTGATGGTCTTATTTTCACCTGTGAGATC
>NW_016234363.1:0-1167 GCF_001687245.7 Rhagoletis zephyria | reverse complement strand
GCACTAATTTCAAATTATTTGTTCCAAATTTAAATCCTTTAACTTAATGTAACAATGCTTTATATCAATAGCTTCAAGACTGATGCATTTGGATGGTAATTTCAGTTTATTTTCCCTGGACTTAAACCACCTCTTCAAATACCTCTTCCAGAATTTTTCAAGAATATCCAACTATCAAATACATAACGGATTTAACGAATAAGGCTGATGAGAATCCATTGCCTACAAAACAACCAGGTATGTATTTATTTGCTCAAAATGTCAGACAGGTAGACGGAAAAATTCCTTCTCACCCAAAAAAGAAAGAGCTACGGGCGCTAGTAGGACTAATTATGGAACAAAATCCTTGAGGACTACATATGTATGTGCGTCGTTGGTATCATTGACGACAGTGGATCGTACATCTAGCNTCTCTCCAAATTATTACAGTTCATAAAAGAGACTCGAATGTAATGTATTGTGGAAAGATTTTCCATCAACCCGTCAGTGAAAACAAGGGATGATCAGATTTGACAAGCGATGACGGAAAAACGTTCCACAATACATCATACTCCTACTCTGTCGGAAAAATCAACAACGAAAATGAGGTCCTCGTTTCCTACGCCCATCTGTTTTCCTAATCCTTTTACTCCTTTCTCTAGGCATTAAACGTCATGGGAAATTACGCATGGTTGCATAAAAAATCATAATTTTGCCATTCCAAAGACCGCTGGAAATCCGAGTTTCAGACCCAGGTCCGTTAGCAGAGGTTAGACTCTTCTTCGGGATTTATTTTATTTAGAAGTGCCAAAAAATAACGTATTTAACAAAATTATTATTTTTTATTAACACAATTTTTTCCATTTTATTGGAACTATTTTAGAATGCAAATCTTCTTAAGTAACTCAATAATTCAGTTCTAAAGAGTGAAGGAGTATGTAAAATGATTTGAAATACTTTGTGTCCTTATTTTAAGAGAAAATAAAATCCTAACTACCCAAATACCTCCCGATTCTTATTAGAACACTTTTACTACTCCTATTACGTATTAATTTCAGGATTTTTCATCTAAGTGGCAACTCTTAAATAAACTTTCTTCCACTAATTTCGCCCATTCAAGCACAAGCGCTCAGCCACAGCCACTCCAATTTGGCGTAAGAAAAATCTTACCATTTGTAGTTCAATCAA
>NW_016234362.1:604-1167 GCF_001687245.7 Rhagoletis zephyria | reverse complement strand
ACCTCCAATTTCTGGGCTCCTTTGATGAGTGCATTCACCTGCGGGTACCGAAGGAGGCAAAAATTTTCAGCTCAAGACAGAATGGCTCATCCTCTAAAGAAGAGGAAAGCTTTAAGGTTTCCCACGCCGTACAGTACTGTACGGTAGGGTTTCCCGTCTCGCTGGTGATGAGCCGCCGTGAGATTGAGCACTTTCCGGCGTCCATCTTGGCGATGATCCCGCCCTCGGCGGGCATCTGTGTGCCGGCCGCCTGCAGCAGTCAGGCGGATATTCCCGCCATCTTGAGCAAGTGTAAGTGCCAGTTTTGTTTATTTTCAATGCCTTCATTTCTAAATAACCAGTGCAAATTTTCCTACAGTTACTCAAATGACCAACTTGAGTGTTAGCCTGACGAATTGCGTCACAGAGGATGACCTACGTTTGGTGAATCGTTTAAAGTCGGAGCACATCATTATCATGTAAATACAACTTTTTGCAACTCTATTTTATTGCAAATTTTAACTTTACCAACTTTTCTTTTATTCAGCACAATTCTGGCTGTCATCTTGGCACTTTGCATTGCA
>NW_016234362.1:0-586 GCF_001687245.7 Rhagoletis zephyria | reverse complement strand
GAACGGTTGTTGAATGTAATTTCAATAAAACTAAAGGTAGTAAACTTCAGCCATTTGTCAAAGTGCTAATTTAACCTTAACCTTGATTTTGTTTGTAGAATCAAATTGGCTGCTCAAGTTGCTGTACTGCTTCAGCTTGAAACGCAACCTCAAGTTTCTATTTGAAACATCAGCTAGTGGTGCACCGAAAAAGCCCACAAAAGTGAAAGGCTTTGAACCACTTCAGGAGAAAACAGCACAAAACCTTAACGACCTGCCAATGTCCTCCAATCTTTCGCTCGTTTCAAGCACAGCAGCCAGCGATTCATCATCAACAGTTGCTCTGAACATTTCNGAGTGAGTTTTGTTTACACTTTTAATAAAGCCATAAGTTTCCCTTGTTTACAAACAACCTCTTCTGAAACAGATTCGGAAAGTTGTACAGTGGTAACAACAGCAGGCGGTCAGTCGATTGTTACATCGGAACAGCAGACGGGCACTAAATCATCACCATCACCACCACCACCACTAAAGCTGGTTCGCCCTCAAGTGGGCTGCCTGCACGGCATTCGCTTCATCAGCTTCCTCTTCATCCTCATCTACCACA
>NW_016234361.1:0-1167 GCF_001687245.7 Rhagoletis zephyria | reverse complement strand
CACCATTCATCCATTTCATTACGTTGGCATAGCTGGTATACGCTCTTCACGATCTACCAATGCTCGTCAAGGAGCGAAACAGAAATCGTTTTGTTTGCACTCTTTTGCTTTGCAAAGGTACTGGATTTGGTTTTACTCATGCACAAAACGATTCAAATTGATCGCAAAGTTTGTATCTTTAGGAGAATCATTCATTTGTTTTCGGACTCTGTGCACGCTGCATTCCGCATAAATTGGAAAGTGTGGAAATAAAGTTTAAACTAGATATCAAAGAGAAAGTTTTAAAGGTCTAAATTTTAAGCAATTACACAGGATAACGGAAAAAAAACAATGAAAGGTTATTTTAACCAGAGCAGGTGTTTTGCAAAGTCGAAAGCTAAATAAAGTTTTTGCTTTTCAATATAACAGTTATACTCGACACGGTCACGAAATTAGTTTCTTACTTCGATATTAATTTCGGCATTTTTTTCATCGTCGCGACAGCAATCGATTTAAATCGACAAGGTTTAGAGATTTCCGTATTCTGAATCACTTGAGCTTTGAAAAGTTAACCGCAAAATTCCGAAACTATGAGCCCATCTTTTGTAGATAGTTTGGCATGGTTTTTCCTACAAGGTACTACTTCTTAAGCTTATACACTCATATTATATGTATATGTATATGTATGTATGACCATGTGTACATACATTCATACAAACATACATACATGTTTATTCATAGTAATTTAAAAGTTTTCACATTAACTTGATAAAAGCTCTAATTCGAAGAAATTGAGTTAGTTCGTGGAATTGAAACCGCCTATAATCACACTATGACTTTTAAGTATTATACATTTCTGGAATTATTCATTACTTTTGCGCTTACTGTAGTGTATAAAATAGTAAAAGATTATTTATTATTCATAGCATATTTTCAGGCTCAAATTTATTTATACGTAGCACTCTTCCCACATGAATGCTTTTTGTGCAAACACAATTTAACGATAATGCGAAAAAGTTTATAATCAAGTTGAATTTATTAATTGTTGTTGGTTTCTATTATAGCAAATTTAATAAAACAGAAAAAAGCGAGTAAATTTAATTATTCATTGTACACGCCTGAAAGCTCTTTATTATACTTCGCTGAATTTCAATACAATAATTTCCTTTGTAGCTGCTCAGGTAAAGA
>NW_016234360.1:0-1167 GCF_001687245.7 Rhagoletis zephyria | reverse complement strand
TTATGAAAACTGATTTCGGTTTGTAATCAGCCACTCAAAGAACCTTTGGATGCCAAATTCTACACAAATCTAATTATTTTTTTGATCCATCCGGCATTTTGAATTTTTAAGAACAGACTTCAGATTCATAATCACCGACTCCAAAAACTCTTAAAGCATAAACAGATGGCAGCGTTGAGCCGGATAAACTCGGGAATTAACTTCAGCTGATCCGGATTAAGTCCGGGTTAACACGGCAGTTTAAGCTTTTCGATGCGAAGTCGGACGAAGGTTGAAAAATCACAAGATAATATGTATTCTTTTGACTGATTCAGCATAGGGGTGGTTAAGAGTGGTTTTTCCCCCTAGAAATCACAAACGACTTGATCTAGAAAAAGGGCAAAATACAGGTATTTTATTTTTGTGTCTACTTTCCGAAAATGACTGATTTTTACATGAATGCAAAATTGTCTATTTTTCTGTTACAATTGAATGCATAAAATTTAATCGAATATCTGCATGCGGTGTTACAGGCAAGAAAAATCCGCTGATTATATCGGTTTTTAGAACTAACACGCCTATTAAATGAAGCAACTGACGAAGCTTGAATAATTTTATGGCTTTTCAAAAAAGAAAAAGAATCTGGAGTAGATAAGCCGCAAAAGTAAGAAATATTTGTTAATTTTCATTACATTATTCAATTGAATAAGTGTTATAAAATATCTTGTTTCTTAGATACGTATGTATGTACATATTAAAAATGTAACTCATAGATGTCATATAAATAACACAAAACAGATGCGAATATTACGCGTCGCGTTACTTTTACATATAACATGCCACCTTACAGATGTGATCTCTTATGTTCGCTCAAGTATTTATGTCTGCAGACGAAACAAATATTAATGAAATTCTTACAAAATATGATAAATTGTGCAATGCAATCATGCAAAAGTGATAAAAGGCCAGAAACCGGAGAGCCTTTCAAATGCTATAGTGAAGCCTACCATGTGCCCATCGCCATAAAGAAATATTTGCTTTAGTTATCGTGTGTAAATGTTCAGAACACATATGGAAAATTTAATAGAAGTATACATTATAGCATACTCGTAACGCATATGTATAGTACATACATATACAAAAAAGAAAAAATACAAAGCATTTGGACAATATATGCTGAAATACTTA
>NW_016234359.1:0-1167 GCF_001687245.7 Rhagoletis zephyria | reverse complement strand
AACAAAATATCGTTAACAAAACCGATAAAAATATCGATAACAAAACCGAAGACAAATTCGATAAGGATTTCGATAGCAAAATCGATAATAATATTGGAGGCAATATCGATTGGAAATTGATAAAAATATCGATAACAAAATCGATAGAAATATCGATCACAAAAATCGCTTAGAAAGTCGATACAAATGTTGATAACAAAATCGATAAATTATCGATAACAAAATAGATAACAAAATCGATAACCAAATCTATTACAATATCGATAATAAAACCAATAACAATGTCGATAAAAAATATCGATAACAGAATCGTTAAAAATATCGATTACAAAATCGATAACTAAACCGATAAAAATATCTATAAGACAAGCCATAAAAATATCGATTATTATATCGATAAGTTCCGAAGATATCGATAGCAAAATCGGTAACAATATTGACAAAAATTTCGATAACAAAACCGATAAAAATCTAACCGAAAATCTCTAAAATCCCAAATTAGTTCACACATTGAGTCTTGGGTCTCCATCTTATATCCTTTTCTCTATAATTACCTTTATTTTAATCTTTCTTCTTCTACCTTCATCTTCACTTTAATCGGTATTATCATTCTCATCTTTTTCTTTATATTTATCTTCGCTTTTACTTATATCTTTACCATTTTCATCATCTACATATTGCCCTTCAGCTTTGCCCTTATAAATGTAAGTAAAATGTTAAATTTACTTTGATCTTCATTTTTGCCTTTAACATTACGCACCTGTTTTTGTTTTTATTTTTGCCTTTGNGTAGTCACCTTTACTTTCATTCTTGTATTGGTCTTTTTCTAAGTGTTATTCTTTAACCTTTTATTAGCAAACTTTTTTAAAATTAATGCCATATGCGTACCCACAAGAAGCACTTGTTTCAGCCCCAACCATTTTCGTTGCACTATTTCCGTTGCACCATTTCTGTTGCATCATTTCCGTTGCATCATTTCCGTTGCACCATTTCCGTTTGCAATTTCCGTTGAATTTGCCAATTTACTCCCAACCAACCAACCGCCGCTAGAGGAGTTTCCTTTCAAAAAAACGACGAATTGATAACCTTTCTCCTTTAAAAATAGTAATGGAATATGTGTCACGTTTTGAAACTAAAATATATAAAACTCACACGATTCTCTTTTGA
>NW_016234358.1:0-1167 GCF_001687245.7 Rhagoletis zephyria | reverse complement strand
TTTTTCGTTTGGCATACCCTGATACTTTTTGTTTTCAAGCGTTTTTTTTTTCACTTCTATACCGAAATGCAGCGTTTGGGGTTGTCTTACATTTGATATTATGCCTGTTATTCCTATCTCTTGCTATGAGTGTAAGTATTGATAATTTAGACTAAAGATTTTGTTTGTTTTTAATTTCGCTAACAGTACACAATGCCGCGTTCGTACGTTTTTGGCCAATTTATTAAAAACAATTCTGTTTTTTTTTGTTTGCAATTTTATGCTTCAACAGAGAAATTTTACTGTGAAATGACAATAAATCAAAGTGCGTTGGAAACCATTTGAATTTGCGTGTAGAAATGTCGATTTTTAAAACGAATGAACGTTTGTTTATTATGGGCTATGCTTACGGTGTACATCCGTCCTTTATTTCAAAGCACAGTCCTTTATTTTAACCCCTGTCCTTCATAACTTTTTACTAAATAAAGCATGCCTATTGTCTTTTATTTCTGACATTGTCCTTTGAATGAGCTTAGGATTTTTTCAAATGTACAGAATATCATGAATAAAAACAATCGCCAGGCAGTTTCGCAAAAAAATTTAACTCAACGTAAACTAGCCTTCATTCTATATTATTACTAAGGCATATATAGCGCTGCGACCTAGCTAGATCTATTGTGCTAACCCTTATNTCTCCAAACTTACGCTGTTTATAAAGTTAAGCACTTTGGAGGCTATCATGTTCCAGATTTTGGATGGAGACGATAGTATACGCCTTCATTCTAAAACCGAGTATATTCAAAACTCCAGCTATTATCCAGATATTTGTATTTCCATCTGTATTTTGGTATATCAGCTGTATGAATTGTTCAAACTTTGATTTCGTTATCCCACAAAATTTAAATTTTGAAATAATTCTGTATATCATTATTATTAGTTGTTGTAGGTATTTTGTTAAGTGGCTTAGAAAAATAGCATAACTAGCAGTAGTTAAGCAAACTTCAATTGTGCCAGGACAGTCGAGGCAGTTTGCCCAGTGTTGCCAGAATATTTGTGTACCCCATGCCCATTCGGGCCGCAGTCATCCCCAAAAAATCCTCACTTTTCTTTTAAATCCCCTTTAGTAAGAAATAAAAAAGGCATGTATTCACATTTGTGTTAGTTCATTTTAATCCAGTTTTCATTTTA
>NW_016234357.1:0-1167 GCF_001687245.7 Rhagoletis zephyria | reverse complement strand
CGACCTCTCCAAACTCCGCTGCCGCTAACCTCGTTTCGCCGGCGGCGGCAGCCGTCGCAGCGGCCACCTTTCTCTCCCATCACCAGCAGCAGCAGCAGCAGCATTTGGGAGTTTATGGAGGTGGTGGTGGAGTTCAGCAGCAGCAGCAGACTTCAGCCACCGGCTACGAATCAGGCGTGGTCGTGAAGATGGAGTACAATGACGAGTTTATCGAGTGCGCTCAGCAGCAGCAGCAACAGTCTGCAGGATTTTCCTCTTCCGAAAGTCCACCGAACCAGCCACACTACAGCGGACAGCAAACCGGCTATTCGGATGGCTCCGCCTCACTGCAGCTCCATGATCTCAACTCTAGTGCTCAACAACAGTCGGCGGCTAATGATCATCATCCTCATCCTCATCACCACCATCATCAACAGCAGCAGCAGCAGCAGCAGCATCATCACCACCTCCAGGCACTGTACGGCACCGCCGAGAGTAATCCCGAGGTCTTTTATACCTCGCTCTCCAGCAGTGCTTCGCATCCCACTTTAGCACTGCTAAGTGGAGGTGCTGCTCATTCGACAACCTCGACGGCCACTACCACCACTAACACAAGCGGTGCTTCTTCGAATAATGCCTCGCCTAATCGCTCCCGAGCCTCCAGCTCGGCTTCGGTGTCTCAAGGAGGAGGTCCTTTGAAAAGACAGAGGTGTGGCACTGGAGCTACTGCGACCTCCAATGCTTCCTCCTCCTCCTCTTCAGTCTATCATCACCCTAACCCTCATCAACAACAGCTTCAGCAGTTGCAGCAGCAGAGTCATCTCGCATTTGAGGCAGAACTTGGTGATCATCAGTTGATGCACCACCATCAGCAGCAGCAGCAGCAGCAGCAGCAGCAAATGCACTCAGAACCGATGAATGAGTATCACCATCATCAAGGGCACTATGATCATCATCAGCTGTGGACTTCATCAGGAGCAGGGGCCTCGGATGATCATCAAATTAAGAAGGAGACTACACCTCCTCCACCACCACCACCACAACAACAAACCTCCAACGAGCCCACCGAGGCTCAGCAGCAGATGATCGCCTTCAGCCGACTGCTCAATGCCCATCAACAGCACCAGCAGCAGCAGCCCCAGCACTCAAACAGTGCCACCTCCTCGAACTCCTCCTCGGCGTCGACGC
>NW_016234356.1:0-1167 GCF_001687245.7 Rhagoletis zephyria | reverse complement strand
CGAGAGTCGGGGAAGATCACCAACCTGGACATGCAGAAGCTGGTGAGTGCTTTTTCTATTTTTGACTTTTTAAACTTAAACTTTTTTGTTGTTAACCCAGATCGCCCAAGTCTCCTCGTACCTGTGCATTGCGGCGCTCCAATTTCTGACGCCCCTCTTCCTCTGCCTCTTTCTGACGCTCCTCACAAAGTCCTGCGGCGAGTACCGGTGGACTGCTGGACTTCTAGAGCCTTCAACAGGTGCTCTGAACGCAACCACAGCAGCATCTCTAGACCTTCCAATGAGTCCACTGGAGCCGCCACCTTCTCTTTTAAACGGCACTGAATCGCCGCTTCTCGAGGACGAGTTTCTCGAGACGAATGGTGACAACTTTACCGATGCATTGCTCAACAGTTCTTCATTGACTTTGGTGAATGAAACCCTGGCCTCTTCTGAGCAGGCCCAGCTGACGCTGGCCCTCCTTCGGGACGTCTTCAACCCGGTGGTGCTGCGCGGCATCACCGGCTTCCTCCTCTGGTGGACTGTCACCGTCTGGTTCAGCTCCGCCGCCATCGGCTTTGTCTACTACAGCTACTTTGATGGACAGCAGCAGGCCAGTTAGGACCTGTTAGGGTAAGTCTTGGTCAGTGATCATATGTGCAGCCTTCTTCTTCTTCTTCTTATCAACCCGTGATGCCCCCACCGATGATGATGATGATCAACTCTTTTGTACAACAGACTGTAGTAGTGTGTGTAGTCAACTTTTTTTATTTTTTCCTCATGTCTTTCTCTCATTTTGTTTTGTTCTTAGTGTGTATGAGTGTGTTTAGTTCTTTCTTTGTTCCTAGGTTTTTGTTTTTTCTTTGTTATCCCTCTTTTTACTATTTTTGTAGATATTCACCCCACACATTTCTAGAGTAGGGAAGTCTCGTCACAAGTTTCTCGTCCTCTCTTCGCAGGAGAGAATGAGTGAGAACGTACTATTTCGCACTTTTAAACTATTTTGAAGTGCAAGTGCACTGCTGCTGTCTTGAGAAGAGAGTACAGCTCTAAAGATGCGGCCGCCGCCGCATCTTTACTTTTATATTCCCTCTGCTGCCTTTCTCTCTCAGTCTTGACAGCAGCAACAGCAGAGACAAAATAATAAAGATCAGCAGCATCTCACCTACTCGCTTGCCTATACCCAAA
>NW_016234355.1:0-1167 GCF_001687245.7 Rhagoletis zephyria | reverse complement strand
GCCCAATTGTACCCGATTGAGAGTAATCTCGGAATACTCTCTTTAGATATTAGTCGCACAATTTTTTGCAGGGATATTTTGTGTGTGTGTATGTGTGTGTGTGTCTTTATATTATTTGCGCAACTTTTTTTCTGCATTATTAATGCTATTGCTGTTTTTGTTGTTGTGTTATTAAAGCGCTTCTTCGGTTTGCTGGAAAATTGCATTTAACTTAATTCCCATCACGGCGGCGCTGTGACAAGCCAAAGCCGCAACACTGTGACACATCTAACTGTTGGTTGGCTGCGAGCAGACAACAGCCAATGGCGCTTTTTTCTACACTCATCCGTTTTATCCATTTTGGCCAGCGCATCATGGTCTCTTGCTCATTCGTCAACTTAAGCGTCACATCGCTTCAGTCGCTTATGGTCCGCATATGGACGCATCGTCCCAGTGTTGCAGCAGCGTTTCGGGTATTGTGTTGATTCGCTTGTTGCTTGCAGTGTTGATGTTGTTGATGAAATCTTAATTAGTCTGCCCCCTTCCCTTGCTTCCATCGATTGATGCTGATGCTGATGCTGATGCTGGTGTGTTGTTGTTGTTGCGGTTGTTGTCTACTTCACTGCTTGGGACAATCTGAAATTCTTTCACTTTCTAATTGCAGAAAATTACGCATTTCGATTGTCAGGATTAATTTTTACTTTTCTACTATACATAACTTGGAGATTATAAAAAGCTTAAACAAAAAAAAAGAAATGAGTTAAAAACAAACTCAGGCGATTTGAAGTGAAGCGATCAGTGAGTTAGTATAAATGACAATTTTAATGTAATTAACTTGAGTGCTGGAAAGTTGTGAATAATTTGTAGACTTTTTCAAATATTTAATATGGACGTGTGTACATATAAACGTTCAAAAATGGCGACGAATTACTTTTCTTCACCATTGAAAATGAAAATAGGAAGATTTTCCCAATGCACATTAGCCAAATGAAGCACTTTTTTGCAAAAGCTTGCTGTAGCTGTTCAAAAATTACAGATTCGGAAAATTTATTGCGGATTTTTGTTTTGACTAAATTCGATAAACATACCTTCTTAATTTGTTCCTTCGGCCTAAGCAACGTACATACATACATACATACATATATACCCAGCCAGCAAAATCATCGTAAACAAGCTCGTAATTGGATA
>NW_016234354.1:0-1167 GCF_001687245.7 Rhagoletis zephyria | reverse complement strand
AAGCTTGATATAGGCAGAAAAATCCGCACTATATTTAACCGCCCCTAAACATAGGCAACTATTAGCGCGAATATGTAAAATTATGCGCTTAGAATTCTTGTATAGACGGTAAGACTTAGCGGATTTTATTAATTCTCAAATAGGGTATATATTTTTTTTTTAAGACCAGGTTACGGGCTACATTTAATATTTTTCCTTCTTGGTTGTTGTTGTTTCCAAGGAAGTGTTCGTCATCTTTACTGAAATTTGATTTGTAAACACACCGGTTTCGGCGTTGTGCCATCTTCAGCTCTTTTCAAAAAACTTTAAAAAAAATGGAACAGGAGCAGTTAAAGTTCTTCTTTGTGCTGATGCGAATCCGTAATTATAAAGTTTTCATTAAGCAGTCATCGTCTTATTTAGATAGAAGTCTTTAGTAATAGTTATCATGAGACAAATAAAATAAAAATTAAAAAAAAAGTGTTATTTTCGGATTTACAAAATAAAAATCAGAAACAGTAAGAGGCTAATATTTTTAGTTTTGCATAAAAATTACAAAACAAAATTTATTGTCAAATTTTATTTAGGGTAAAAAAACTAAATCGATCGAAATATTTCATTTGGTTGTGGAACATTTTCTTCATAGTGAATTTTTCAATAAATATTTTCATCAATAGCTGTTATTTTCGGTCCCTGAAAAAAAAACTATTTATAGTGTAAACATTTTTTGTATTAAGAAAAATTGTATTTGACTGATTTAAATTATATTTGACAGCAAATGCTACGAACTGAAGTTATTTTAAAATCGTTTGGATTTGGCGATGATGATATTTATAGACATAGAACCATTTAAGATCTTCTGTAGACTACGCACGGAATAGCATCCCAATGTACAATTTTTCATGACAGGGCTGGGCATTCTTTCCTTGTGTGGGACTCTAAAAAAATCATTGGTTTTTTGTAAGTAAATTTGAACATAAAATGAGCCGATAAAGGCGCAGTAATACGGGTAAACAAAAACTTGATTTTCCAGAAATCCCTTCCTTGTTGAAGGTGGCAATTTTATTTCATCTGGCAACACTGGGTCCTCCTTATACCTTCTGCTTTCACTTGGAAGACACAAGCAAAATATGTCCTCCATCCAGTGGCGGATTTATCGTACAGGCAACATAGGCTGAAGCCTAGGGC
>NW_016234353.1:0-1167 GCF_001687245.7 Rhagoletis zephyria | reverse complement strand
TAAAAAAATTCTGATTTTCAAGAGCTCTATAATATTTCTAAGAAAAGTTGTTTTTTCCCATATAAAATACATGGGAAACTTTGAAGGCATTGAGCGACCTCTAAATATTTTTTTTCGGTATAGAACAATCCTAGGGGGTGAGAGCATTAAAATTCCCACTTTACTTCTTTTGAACCACCTTAATGTACACACATAAATATGTATATACATATCTTCTTAGCGCATGTCTTGTATTCAATAATTTTTGTCAACATCAGCTAAACTCAAGCCAACCAATTAACTGCGGAAACAAAAAAGTAAAAAAAAAATACTATATACTGAATACGTATATTAAAGGAGAAATAGAGGAAAAACAGCACTAAATTGCAAAAACATGCATATACACATTTTAGTTACTACTTAGATGGCCATATCTTGTGAGTGCTGCACGGAAGTGGTTATGGCGGTATTCTATTATAAAGTCCACAAGCCCAGCTAATGTTTGTTTATGACTGCAAAAATATAAAATTCCTGTTGCTGATGACTCAACATTTTTATATAGACCAAAAGTTGGGCGCTCAACTGCATACATACATACGTTCTACGTACACATGGTAAGTGTTGTAATGGTATTTCGAAAATGCAACCTTGGGTTGTCATTGGTGTCCATATTTACATACAGTCATGGTTACGAATTTAGCACACTACATCATTACGAATTTAGAAACACCTTTACCTTTAAGCCTTTTCTTTTCTCAAACATATTTCATTACTTTAATTAGTTGCTGATATTTTCCTCTCATAAAATTAATTTACATAAAATTACTACTATTTAGTTGAGGCTAGACATGAATTTAGCACGTTTAGGCTTATATTATTACTTTAAACGAGAAATTCTTGTATACAGTCAGCGTTAAAAATATGCACACCCTGACGTTTCGACGATTTTATTTATTTGTATTTTCCATACCAAATGCTTCTTACTTGATTTGATAAAAATATCGTTCATTCAACAGCAAAAACCACAAGAATAATATTTTTTTTTAACTTCATACACAACTAAAGCGCAAGTTACAAGTCCCTAAAAAGTACCGTTGTTTTTTGAGAATTTTTTTTGCCGAGGGTGTTGCGCATTTTCCTCCATACATATAACGGATGAACACAAGCTTTTTTGTATGAAAGTAGTTA
>NW_016234352.1:0-1167 GCF_001687245.7 Rhagoletis zephyria | reverse complement strand
TTCTGCCGATATTTTTTTCTTTTTACTTCAATCATTTTAGGTTTAAATTGCTGTTCTAAAGTTCATTCCCTAATCACAGTATTACGTATTCTTCTTTAATGGGTTCACTTATCTGCTAAAATTTTCATCAGCAGAATCGACGCCTGATTCATTAAAACTTAGCTATGAGTTTAACCTTTCAAAAGCTTTTATTACTCTTCAGCACACTTTTATTACTTTAGAGCAGACAATTAAATTATCGGCAATAGTATTAGGAAGCATCATAGCAACACAACAAACATTAAATTGAAGACTATATGTGTCCCTTATCAGTCAGTCAAGGATGAATGTGCTATTATATGAACACAATAAATCAATAAATATGTTTTTCTTCATACATACACACATAGCAAGCACGAACTTTGATTTGAGCCGCATCGAAATTTTTCAACGTTAAGTTCTCTTATCAGTATTCCTTTTATCAACGTTCAATTCTTTATCAATGTTTATTTTTACATATCAGCACTTTCCCTTATCAAATAAAAATTTTATTTTTTTTCAATGTATATACATATATACCACCTATGCGCTAACTTCTTCAAATATTGGAATGTGTAGAGTAAATGCTGAGATGAGTTAATAGTTTAGAAAACGATTCAAAGTTGGTTATTGATAAAAAATATATTTGGGAATATAATGCATGTGAGAATGGAAAATTTAAATGGAATTTTAAACAGACGGCACCAGTTAAAAATTGAAATTTTCCGAATAATCGAATGATAGATAGCGTCAAAAATCTCACCAATTCGTAATAGAAAATGAGGAATACTTCTTCTTCGCAACCCCAAGGATAATTCGGATCTCTGGAGTCCGCAGAAACTTATTAGAAGTCACGTTCTCTAACGAGTGAGTTCCCATTTCTATACGGCCAGAGTTTGTTTTGAAAAAGCTTACATCATCCAGCAGATCTTCATTTCGAAACAGTAAAGAGAAATACGAAAATAGTTTAGGGCCTCACACTAAACCCAAGCACAAATAAAACACACACAATTAGCGCAACTATTATTTAACTACAATTATACCAAGAACACGAAGGACAGATGTAGATAATTGCAAAACCGGTGATTAGTTAATTAGTCATCATATGTATAATGGACCGATTGACCTATAGAAATTTACAAGCTCTTG
>NW_016234351.1:0-1167 GCF_001687245.7 Rhagoletis zephyria | reverse complement strand
CAGTTAAATTATTTAACTCTAGTCAGCATCTTTCACTCACTCACTCACTGCTCCCCTTCCCTGTTTAAAAAATGAACATTTGTTAAGTTTTATGTTTATGCTCCTCTTCCTCTCCTACTACAGAGACTCTCTGTTTGGACACATTTATTTATTTAAATGATTATTATTATTTGTGTTGTTTTACGAGAGCTTTTTTGGTGTGGGGAGTTGAGTTGAGGAGGGGGAGGAAAGGAAAAGTGAAAATGTCATGCAGAGAAGTGGGCACTACTTTTGTTATGCGTAAAAACGAAAAGGGCGCATACAAGGCAAATTAAGCACGCCAGCAGGTTGTGTGTACTGTTCTTTCTTTAGTGCAACTTTTTATGTTTTAGCAGGAATGTTTTTTTGTTGTTTTTGGGGCAGCAAGCTTTTTGCAAACAGCTAACATAGTCTTACCCTGCCGCCGTCTTAAGCAGCTTTTCAGTTTTGGTCACTCTTTGCTGTTTGTAGTTTTTTTACTTCTTCTTTTTCTTCTTTCAGCTGAACTGAGCTCAGTTTTTTGCTTTGCGCTGAAACACTTGCCACTGGAGATTAGCTGCCTGCCTGGGTAGACAGAGAGAAAGTGTACTACTTTCTACTGTGTGTAGCAGTTAGTAGCAGTGAAAAAAAACTGTAATCGGACATCATTAGAGTGTGTGTGTGTGTACTAGAGGCCCCACTAACACACTAACTTACTTGAACTCCCTTGCTTGAGCTTTAGAAGAGAAAAATGGCCGGCCATTTTGCTTTTTCTTTTTGTGGTCACTTTGGTGGTGGCGAAAAACAGTAGTAGTAGTAGTGTTAGTNTTAAAAAAGCGAGTTTATAAGATTGAAAAGAATAAAGTAGAGCTATTTTGAGGTTGGGGAATGATGATAAATAAAAATAAAGGTAAATGGTGTTATGTGTTTGAGTAGTTTAAAAAAAAGTAGCTCACTGAAGCGTGACAGTAAAGGCAGTGGACTTTGTTTGGGAGAAAGAGAATGGCCATTTTAAAGTGAATTGTTATTGTGCTGAATTTAGCTGTTGCCTGCAATATCCCAATAATAATGGCAAAATGTGTTGGCAAACACACAGTTTTCCGTTTTCCTTGCCATTCTCGTTTCTTCTTCTGCCACTTAATTGCCACTTTCTACTACTCGCCTGCTGCT